>NW_019384370.1:330264-484110 GCF_000671375.1 Centruroides sculpturatus | reverse complement strand
ATCAAATTTTTAAAAATAATAAATATAATAAATTATTGAATATAAAATAATTCGTTCTAAATTTATTAAGAGTTTAATTAATATATATGAACATAGACTAAATTTTATTTTAAATTTTTAATAATTTTAATAAAATAATTCTGTAAATCTTTATCTTATCAATAACTAAAATCATTACAATTTATATAAAACTACAATTTGGTGTTGAAAATATATTTATACAAAGATATGGAAAATACAATAACTTATTGAAAGTGCCTATTTTATAATATGCGTTATCAATATTTTCTTAAAAAAAGAGGCTTTAAAATCTGTATTTACATAGGCCAAGGCCAACTATTAGGCCTCTTGACAGGCTTTTTCCGGTGTAACTGACTTTAGTATCTAATTTAAGTTCAATTCACTTTACCAGAAGCATATAGAAGTATTATATATTGGTGTGTCAGTCACGTTCCCTTCCAATCACTCGTTTCTCATGATCTGCCGGATGTGTATGTCACCATTCAATTTAATTCCATTCTGCCTTTAATATATAAGATTGAGAGAGTAGATACTTCTGTATTGTCCGAATGTTGTTGTAAGACTTTTCACCTACCTCACTTAATTGATTATAGAATTGTTCTAGACGGCATTATTCGATTCACGATTTCATTTAAATACACTTTTAATTTATCATCGGTGTAGATAATAAAGAAAAAAATAAAAAGATAGACTAAATAGTAAATTAGACAATGGTTATAATACATAAAATCTTATTGTTACAGATTGTTAATAACTTCAAGTATAACTGCTTAGTGTTTTCAGGTTTATCTATTAAAACTGTTTAACTTTTCAAGGTTTATTTGTATAGTATTTAAATTCATATTTAGAGCTATAATATATATTATAATGTGAAAAAATTAAACTGTATTATCTAAAGGATATTATAATTTAGTTATATAATGCTAAAGAAGCTAACAAGCCCATTAAAAATGAAAAAAAGAATTAATGATACGAATAGTCTATAGAAGATTTCTCTGATGTTAGTGGAGACACTACCAGTCACATTGACATTGATGATAGGTTTTTTTTAAAGATGTTATTACTAGTTTCCTGTCATCGTCTGATCTCTTATCTGCATTAATTATAGTTTAAATTATTTGCATGTCACACCTTTACCTATACATATTTGTTAGAAACACCTGCTGTCCACACCCGCTTCATACTTTGGTTCAACGCGTAGTAGATTTACTGACTTATAATTATTGTCCTTACACTCATATTTAATCAAAATTTACGGATATTTCCTGCAACGATGTATCACTATTATCATTGTTAAAATCTTTTAATGTGTTGTGTTACATGATTGATTTTTTCGTGAAAATTATATACAGGTAAAGCTTAGCTTATTTAGATAGGCTGTCATTAGTTGAGAGAAAAAGATTAATTGAGATGATGCTCTAGATAATTACAAATTGAATATTAATCTATGGTATCTTACTCGTCTGATTTAATATGATAGTGTTTACCATCATACCAATCATAGTGGGCGTACCACACATCAAAGTACCCAAAATGGAATAAGGTAAGGAGTAGGAAGGTAGCAAAGATTTCTCAACTAAAATAATACTTTATGAATACCTTTTATTGGTATTTGTGTTGCCGAATAAAGCGAGTCATTACAGACGAAAAAATCGATTCAATTAAATATTTCCAGAATCGATCGGAAAAGAAAATATTTAATTAAAAGAAAGATCGTTATGTTTAAAATGAAACGATAAAAGTGAAAGCCATAAAAGTTCTCTATCGTCCACAACAGGTCGATTTGGCCACAATGACCACATTAACCTTTGTTCCAAGTAGTTGATCGAACTTCCACAGCCTAGCCATTTACTTTGTAACGTCCCCACATCCACTGCAACAAATTTATATCAGTCATAAATCTCTGCAAAACATGGTGAGATCAAGGTTACTTCAATACCCTGCTCGCTGCATTTTAAGAACTGAAAGTTTTCTTATAATTTAAATCGATCTTCTAACTCTTTTCTACTGATTTATTATCGACTTTCGAAATTATCTGATATTGGCGAAAATCAATTAGAAAAAATATAATAAACGCTTTATTATTAATAACAAGTTAACTTTTTACACAGACTCGACTTATATCCAGGTATTATTTTGGTTTATTTAATAAATTAAATAAAAACATTAAAGAATAAAAAAAGAAATATAAAAAATATCTTGAAATATAAGTAATTTTTTGATTAAAAAAATATTTTAAAATAATAAAATATTTAAATCTTGTCCACTGTATTATAATGAATGTAACTTTCAGAGTCGAGATCTTGTCTCTAGGCATTTACATTAATTTAATATCGATTTTGTACATATTCAACATAAATGAAAACATTATAATAATAAATTTATAATATTTTATAACAAACTTATTCTAATAACAATTTTATTTTAGAAATATTTCTCAATATAAAGGTTATGCCTTATTTAAATATACAATTTTAAAGATTTAGGAAGTAAATAAACACGAAAATAAAAGTAAATATTTGCAAATATTTTTTAATTTTTATAAATAAATTCATTTATATCTTTTAAAATGCGCTATTTTTCTTTATAAAATTCACTAAAATATCTTCAACTTTTATTTTTGATATAGTCTCACTTACAGTGTGAGGAATTTTTTTAATATAGGCCTATATATATTTTTTATTATTATTATAAATATCACGTTATCACGTCATCTGCTTCGTTGATGGTCAAGTGTTTAACATTATTATTATTTTTTTTCCTTTTTATTTCATTTATATGTCTGCGAAGATCCGGAAATATATCATTTTTTATAGATGAGGAAATCATTTAATTCAGTATAAGACATTTAATACTTTGAAAGTAATTCACACGTAGACTAGGAGGTGATAAATTGGAAATAATCCAGGTTGTTATGATTATTTATTTATATTTCTACAGTTTCGTAATGTTTATTAAATGCAAATAAGCTCTTTTAATTCCAAAAATTACGAAAATTGTATATTTTTTAATGAAATGTACTGTACGTCTAGAAGATAATAAATAAATATTCAATTATACAGAATAGCCTATATAATTTACTATAGGCATTACTTTATTATAATGTAAACAAATTATTTAAAAAAATTATTAATTAAATATAATGAAACATCAATTTAGTCGAACTTTTTAATTGTACAAGATTAATATGTACAAAAGCAATTATAATATTTTTAAAAAATAATAATTAATTAATTTATAAAATATTTAATTATAATTCAGAAATAATACGCTTTAAAAAGTAGTTTTTAACTAATAACATATATCTTTATCTATAAAATATTAAAAGAATAAATGAGACAATTGCAAAGTGAAATGTAATTTTTACTTGCAGTTCAGAATTAGAAGAAATTGTTTATAATACAAATTAAACAATTTTTTTTTCTTAAATTAAATTGCATTTAAAACATTAAATTTAAATATTACACGCACGTATTACATTATAAATAAATTACCGGAAAACAGATAATTAAATGTGACAATTAGCGTTTTTGTTCTATTAGAATTTTTCCATTAAAGAGACGCCCAATCGTTTGAGTTTCGAAAGATAGTTAAATTGTTTATAATTCGTGTCACGTTCATCTTGCCTTATTCTAAGCTAAAACAACAGCTGTCCTAATTCCTTTCATGTTTCATTTCATACTCAATAGGCTACCGATAGGAGGCCTAACAAATTTCGTAACTAAAAAAGAAAAAAAAAAAATGCATATTTTTCAATCCCACTTCGTGTGCCATTATTTACAGCAAAAGATCCACACTTACAGCACCTGAAATCTATGAATCCTTCAATTTAATAATCACCTGCGCTCTAATTTACATTTATTTATACTTACAAAATTGGATCTTATCCAAATGATATCCAGATATATAAATTTAGACGTTTGATAGGAAAGATTCCAATATTATAATAATATTTTAATATTAATTCCCATCTTAAAACAATATTTTAATTTTGGATTACAATAGGAGAATAATTATGACTTATTTTCTTAAAGAATGTATCAAAAATGTCCTATCTTTATGATATAAATAGGTTTAAATGAGTGAGGTAAAATTCACAAAAGTCCTTTTAGGGTTCGAGACTGTTATTCATATAGACTTATGCTTATAAGTGCTACTAAGGCCTATATTTACACAGGAAATATCATTTTAGTTATCTCTTTGGGCATTCTATTTCTGTTTGGTATGCCCGCATAAGAGGTTTAAGAATCCTGCAGATAGTTGGTTCAGTGTCACATAAAGAATGTTACATCTCCAAAGATCATGTTACAGCTCCCAGACTGCCACAAACCTTTCATGTATGACATATTTCTTTCTCTTTTTCTGCTTATAAAGTTGCTTTGCCTACAAAACTATTCAATTTTAATTTCATTAATAAGCTAGATTTACAATAAAAATTCGACAGTTATATTAATTTTATTAGAAATTTGAATTTTGAATACAATCTTTTATCTTCACATTAAATTCTTAGACAGTATATAATTCTTTTTACAGATAAAAATCAGTTAATTATCACGACTATTATAAGTTACAACTTCATTAATTGATATAATTTCTGAAGATAATTTTTCTTTTTTTTCTTTTTTTTTTTATAAATTTTAATAGCTCACCCCACTATAAATAGCAATAATTGTCAGGCATTTTTTAAATCAGTAGGAATTTTATCGAGATAACCGAACAGACAGTGAGAAAGGACGGCATTTCATCCAAAAGGATAGTACGTGTGTGGCCTAAACCTGATACTAATTAAGACCATCCAGTAGAGAGAGTGAGAAGCAGAGAGAGAAAGAAGAGAGAAGGCCAAAGATGGCACATTCCCTATTCCCTAGTCCGTGATTCCGGTCGACCCTTCTCTGGTTTTCGTCACCACCAACAAGACTCAGGTGACAAGTTCGCCTCCCAAGTGTCGACGTTTGCTCTTCACACGTAAAAATAGCATCCTTATAAACATTTGTATTCATTGAGAAATTTTAAAAAGTTACCTATATTTAGTAGACCTACTAAAAACGATTAAATGACAAAAAAAAAATTCGAAAAATACACGGCTGAAACATGTGGACGACACGCATTACTTTCACATAAAAAAGATACGGTTTATAAATATAAAAAAAGCGTTTTACTTTATTAATATTAATTAAATGTAAGTAATAATTTCAGATGATCGTATTCACAGGCTAATTAGTCTAATTTTCTAAACGCTTTTATCTAAATTATTTATTATTACAGCAAATCAAGTACAATTCGTAAGTCTAATAATTCATTGGAATGATCCATCAATACAATTTGTCTTTTCTGTTGTTAACTACTTAAGCAGGAATACATCATTTTGGATAAATGAAACAGATGAAACTTCGAAGATAATGAAATTTGAAGTGTTCCCGAACATGATTCCGATACATTTTAATGGTATTTGAAAGCTACTAATTCAGAATCATCACAGGTAGATAGCGAGTGCTGTGCATTTTCTAAGTTTTCAAAGGGAATATAGTTCGGTAGCCGCATATAGAAAAGAAGCAGCACAAGCGATATGAAGTGAATAAAAAAAATTTCCCATGAATCATTTAGCGATAGGGAGTGGACGCATCCATCAGTAAGGGAGCCACTTCAATAATTCAAAAGACGGAGATGTAAATTGTCTTCCAGCTACGTTTACTCCCTCCCCAAGTTTCTTCTCCCCCCGTATGTTTTCGTATCCTATAGAAGGTAAAAAAATTCACATCGCTCTTAAATGTAGCCATACTAACCCAATAAAATACTAGTGGCTAAAAAATGAGCTCGGGTATCCAACCACGTCTCTCACCACCTAGCCATCTTATCACTAATGTGATGTGCCTCATGTACAACACACCTATATAGAATCTAAAACGTAAATAAAATAGTAATAGTTCCAACAGAGATATACATTGCGTCGTACAAAGATGTAGGAGAGGAGAGAAACTAGTAAAATATTTTTTAACAAAGTTTAAATTCGATTACACAGTTTTCATCTCAAATAGAGGGACTAAAATGATTGAAATTTTCACCCCTCTCCTACGATATTAACATTTTACCATTTTTCCATCTACCTATTGGTCGAAGGCCTTCAGGAGGATTCCATTAAATATTTACGTTTCTGCGTGGGGAAAAGATTAAAATATGTGCTGAAGAGAAGATGTTTTCAAGTAGCTACATTTTGTAATAAGATTTGGGATTGATGCTGACAAAGTGGAAGTATGATACGAGAAACGTGATTGGCTAAAAAATTCTTTGCAGAAGTCCAATGTTGTTGAAAAAATTATGTTTTGTTGACACAAAATCCTATCGTTTGACGTTTCCATAAAAAGCAGGCTGAAGATAGTAAATATTTTAACTTGTTATTATTGTATTTTTTTCCTTTCTTTTATACAATGTCATATTATAAAACATGTGATAGTCCCGTATAAAATTTCAAACTTTTTATCCAAATTTTAATATAATATTCTTGTTTTTAAAGCGGATAATTGTTTTTAGACTTTAAAATGTAATTGTAAAAGCTTAAAAAACTCCGAAACCTGTCCACAACTTGCTAAATATTCTACAATAACTAGTTTCTCTCATATTATAAATGCATTAAAGACCAAATGTAGTGTAAAGTCCAACAAAAATCACATTAATTTTCATGAAGTGCAGAAATTCGAATTAAAAATTTGAATAAATAAATTTAAAATACATTTTTTACACTTTTATTATTTAATCATAACTAAAATAATTTTTAAAATATAATTCTACAGCATAAATATTAAATTTTTATAGTAAATTAAGCGAATTATTTTATAAAATTTTATAATTGACACGTTTTAAAATGATGCTAAAATATTTAATTTATTTAAAAAAAAGAAAGAAAGAAAGAAATTAAATACAAGATTTAATCAAACATTTTAACATATATTTTAAATATAAATTTTAACAAGATAAATTTCAAAATTAAATTAATATCTCATCCTGCTATTTATCTTTATTAAGTACAGTTTTAAAATACGATTATTTCAGTGGAACAAACTTAATTAAATTTTATGCTCGAGCGAAAAATATTTTATATCAAGAAAATAAATTCCGAAATTCTTTTAAGTAAAATAGATTATATTTTTCTCCCCCTTCTTCTCCCTCTTCTTCTGAGTTATACAATTTTTAAGGATGAAAAATTATATTTTGAAAAATTTCGTATTTTTCAAAAATATTTGGAAATACAAAATTTCAATCGAGATAAACCGCAAGAGTGGATTTTCTATTACAAAACAATTTAGGAAATCTCTAGGGATAGACACAGAACCGAGCTTATTAAATTTTCATGCCTCCCGCTTGATTCTGGTGAATGATTTAGAGGAGGCTGCAGAGGTGCCACAGGATCTAAGGGCGTTACTCTCGACCACCCGGAATTAACATTGTCAGTTAAAAAAGTAAAATAAATATTTTCGGAAATCTATCATTGGGTGGGGATAACATTGCACTGATTTGTCATCCATGTTTTATAGCGATATCATTATTTATACTATTGTTATAAAAGTATAGTTGGTGTCCCAAAACTATGACTTTATAGTAAATCTATGAGACGAGATAAAGATAAATTTTAAATAAATTAGTTATATAAAAGATATTTATANTATTTAATTTATTTAAAAAAAAGAAAGAAAGAAAGAAATTAAATACAAGATTTAATCAAACATTTTAACATATATTTTAAATATAAATTTTAACAAGATAAATTTCAAAATTAAATTAATATCTCATCCTGCTATTTATCTTTATTAAGTACAGTTTTAAAATACGATTATTTCAGTGGAACAAACTTAATTAAATTTTATGCTCGAGCGAAAAATATTTTATATCAAGAAAATAAATTCCGAAATTCTTTTAAGTAAAATAGATTATATTTTTCTCCCCCTTCTTCTCCCTCTTCTTCTGAGTTATACAATTTTTAAGGATGAAAAATTATATTTTGAAAAATTTCGTATTTTTCAAAAATATTTGGAAATACAAAATTTCAATCGAGATAAACCGCAAGAGTGGATTTTCTATTACAAAACAATTTAGGAAATCTCTAGGGATAGACACAGAACCGAGCTTATTAAATTTTCATGCCTCCCGCTTGATTCTGGTGAATGATTTAGAGGAGGCTGCAGAGGTGCCACAGGATCTAAGGGCGTTACTCTCGACCACCCGGAATTAACATTGTCAGTTAAAAAAGTAAAATAAATATTTTCGGAAATCTATCATTGGGTGGGGATAACATTGCACTGATTTGTCATCCATGTTTTATAGCGATATCATTATTTATACTATTGTTATAAAAGTATAGTTGGTGTCCCAAAACTATGACTTTATAGTAAATCTATGAGACGAGATAAAGATAAATTTTAAATAAATTAGTTATATAAAAGATATTTATAATGTTTAGATAGGAAAATGTGTAATTTAAAACTTTTATAACTATATTTAGAATGCTTTAAGAGTCATATCTTTTATCTCATTATATAGATATAATGCGGATATGAATCAGAATTACAGGGTTTATAAGTGATAATATTTTAAAAATTAAATAAAATAAAAATTCAAAATTCTGGAATAAATTTCTTATTAAATCTAGAGAAATAATCTTAAATTACAATTTAATTAAGTTGCACGAATATTTATACATTTAGGCATAAAATTAATGGATAAATCAATAATGTAGGCCCATTTTCGTTTGATAATGAAACTTAAATAGAAAAATTTTATACAAAAAATATTAAAAAATCGGATTAATTTTATTTAAATTATAATTTTATATACTAAAAAATATTTATATTTTTAAATAGAATTTTATTTATTCTGAATTTATCTCTGTAGCTTAATTTCAGTATAATGATTTAAATATATTTTAATAATTTTTTTAAAATAAATTATATAGACTACGCATTATTCGATAAAGAATTATTGTTATAAACATGTATTTAATATAATAAATATTTTTAGAAAGTAAAATATTTCTCTACATCAAAGTGTCTATGAATAAAATATAGCTTATACTTTAAATATTGGGTTAATCTGAAGAAATTAAAGTATAATTATCTCTTACGTAAATTCTAGAAGTTGATTAAAACCAGAGAAATTTTTTTCGCATCGAACAATTTGTTTTGTATTTCACGCATTAAAATTGACGAAGAGAAAAAATAATGAAACATCAGATGAACATAAACGTTATCTGAGAGGGAGAAGAGGTTAAGAGAGCAGATGAATAGCTCCTGTTTATTATCGACAAATCAAAATGTTCTTATAATTAATGTAGAAATGAACACTTCATTAGGCTGGTTACACGTCTCTTTGACATATGATATTTCGCCTTCAATTAAGGAGAAAGTAACGCATCGCCAATCAACTAATGGCGAATTTGCTTGCTAATTGTGTTACATCCCTCTAAATTATGTGGAGATACGAGCTTCTACACTGCAAATGGTTCGAGCACAAACTTGCCTTGTTTAAATCCAATACTATTTCATCTATATTACAGTCAGAGAATCAAAGTAATATTTTTATCTCCTTGAAAAACAGTCAATTTATTTTCGATTCTTAATAATTTTTTTGCTTAAATCTATCGCGAAATAAAACTTAAAATCAATCTAATTTTTTAAATATATTTTTTTAAATAAGAAAATTATAAATGTTCTCAAGTTTTCTTTCCTTCAGATTAAAATTGATCTGGTAAATTTCTCGATACCATTTTATGCACAAGGTTAGCAGTAAAGACGAACATCGAAACGATTTCCATTTCTTTCGCTATTGGTTGTTCTAAGAACACATGACTCCGACGTCACACAGCTATAGTAAAACCAAAAAGATTGTTGGTCGTTACGCATCACTTCACTTCACTTTCGTCTACGATCGTTAGCGGATTCTTACTTGGTTGTGTCAATTTATGGCAGATTTTTTATTTATACAAAAAAAGAAACTTTGAAAAGTCATCCCGGTTTTAAAAAATTTAAGAGTAATATATCAAATTTTCTACGGAAAATTTATCCTCGTTAACAATTAAATTATACAAGTAAATCAAGGATAACGTTCGTATTTTATATTTTACTTTAAAGTTAATGAAATAAAGACATATATTTTTTTTTCATAAACAAATCTTTTGTACTTGTTTTTGTAATTGTTCTTTAGGGGACTTTATTAATATTTATATAAGTTATAATTTTATAAATTTATGTTCTTTTATTTAAAGAAACATAACTATAAAACGAAGTATAAGTACAATTTAGCCATTAAAATAGATATAAAACAAACACTATTAATAAATGACAGCTGTTGAGTACAAGCATAATAGATTTTATAGGCACAGCTTGTTTAGTGACCATGACATAATTTGTATTTGAATAAAAGTATTTTTTACTATATTTATAAATTAAAATATTGCGATAATTTATAAAATAAATAGTAATAGATTTAGAATAAGTTAATTAAAAGTAGGCCTGTAAGTTTATATAGCAGCTGGGAAAATCTTTTATTTATTTATTTATTACTTTTTTATCTAACCCTTTTGTTAAAGCAAGTAATAATGGGTTATATACATGCCTAAATTATTAATTAAATATAATATTTTATGATGTCCATATTATAAACTAGCGCTTCTTATCGTTATAAGTTCCGGTCTATACCGAAATAAATTTCCTTTTTTTTTTTCTTTTAGTCAACATAAATATCGTTTTGATCAAGATAAATGAAATATTAATAAAACACTTAAATTTATTGGTATTAAAATAATAGGTTAGTTAACAACTTGAGTGGCTATTCTAATGTTTAATAAGCAACCAGTTACTCTACGATTTCCATCTTGCTTTTGACCTCGACACGTGATCCTTCAATAATTTGTTGTTGCTCAATCGACGTTCATCACTTTAGAGCAACGCCCTTATGTAGGTGAAGTAGTCTGGTTATTACCCATACATTGATACAGCTTTACCCGAGGAGATGCCCTACCCAGATCCTTTTTCACTAGATAAAGTTGTCTATTCTGACAGCACTTTTCACTATGTTAAATTCTGAAAATATTCGATAAAAATAATGGCAATGCCTTTACAATTGTAACTACTTAAATCAGTGGCGTAGAGAGCGATTTAATTTATTAATTTATAGCATTCGAATCACTTTATTTTGATTCTTTTAGATTCTGTTTAAGTTAAATATAAAAGAGACTAAATCCAGTGAAGCGTAAATGCAATTATTTTAACTATAAACTAGGAAATTGAGAATAAAACTAAGAAAAAAAATCCAGGAAACTCGGCAGAAATCAAAAATTTCAATTCAAACAATCCACGACTGAGTGATTGCCTGAAGCACTTAAGCAGTATTTTTAAGTCTTTTGTTAAGCATGTTTGACATTTCAAAATGCATCCATTGTTTGAAAACTCCTGTTAAAATCAGTTTAACAAATAAAACAATTGATGAGTGAGGCATAAAATCATGTTTTGCATATATTAATAAACAAAAACAAAGATAAAAATTTTATTTTTTTGGAGTTCTTGCTTCCTTTTGTTTCATTTATATTCTTAAATTCCAGTTTTAGAGACCAATTTAGATATGAAACATAGATTATAAATGCTACGACTCAAATTTTCTATAAATAGAAATATTATTAAAAGAATTTACTCTGAGAAAGAGCAATCCTTTCTAAAATAGCTATAAACATAGAATGCTAATGCAGTCCAAGACCTACTGTTTATTCGTGATTACAGTCTGTGGAGGAAGTAATTTGTCGCATCAGGTGACATTTCGTGATTGAAAATCATTTTTTTCAATCGGCAGGAAATCATAGTTCAAAAAAGAAGTCACTGCCTATGCGTGACATAACGGAGAAATAATGTATATATAGTATAGGCCCGTATACAAATAGCACAAAAAGACATGCCGAATTGACATTATAATATCATAAAGACATCTACAGACAAACTAACTGAACTTAACAAGCAGTTTATAGAATGGTTCCCACATTAACTTGTGTATTTTATTGACGTCTATTTAAAGAATAACAGGTTAATTTAAATTCACGTTTATTCGACGAGAGTTTTATAAGTAGCATATTCAAAATTGTCGTCGTCTTTATATTTCAAAGATCCTTTCTTCACAGAATCTACGCCCAACTATTATATCCTGTCCAGGTGTGGACAGCCAGGCCGAGTTCCTCCAGAAGATGACCATGGCACCTCTTGCACCCCCATTTGTTATCGTACATTAAATTATAGCGTACTGACTGAAGGACTCGACACTCTGCCTTGTAATTTAAATCCATTGCATCCGTACCTGTTCTCATGATGGATTACATGATCTGCTAACATGTTCTCCACGTGAAATTTTGAAATCTCCAATTACGCCTCTCCAGTCATACGTCGGTTCTTCCACCAAATTTGCCAAAATAGATCTATGTCACTGAAGAATACTTATTATGCAATCAGACAGAAATTGTAAAATTAGATGACCTTTGCTTTATAATAATTATTTCTATTGTTATATTATTGATTCGATTTTAGAACTTCACGAAAATTTCTATAATTAAATTTCACTTAGGAATTTTAACAAGATAATAGAAAATGTTTCAATTAAGTTATAAATGACTAAATTTTAAATAGTTAGCAATTATTTTCACGTAAAATTATGTGAAAAACTTAAATATCTTGTTTCATTTATACTAAAATTTAATGCATTAAATATTAAAACGTTAGGTTTCGACAAATTTAATTCAATTTTAAAATATTTAAGCGTTTTTTTTAAATATATTATTAGAATTTATTGTTTATAATTGTTACACACATACACCCATACGCACATATATACTATATATTTTTATGTGTGTATGTGCATGTTTATTTGGTATTTCTAAAATTTTCCTTGAATTTTAAGAAATTCTTCATATGTCACAATGATAGTGAAGTCTTTTATTCCCATTATAAGATGCTCCGAGTTTTTTTAAAGGATCAGGGTTATAAAAAGTAAAGAAGTCATCAGCGTTACAGTCGAAAGCCATCTGTTGTACAGTACCTACTTATCACCTTCTCCATCTCGAGAAATACTGTTCGAAACAAAATAGTCATTGTTAAACCCAGAGATTCAGCGATCATCATTGAAGATCGCGTCTCTTCATCATTGCTTGACGTTTCCTATCTCTGATAATCTACATCGTCGCTTTGCTACTTTTTCAAGTCATTTGGCAACGACTCGAATGTATTCTGGATAATTATAAAGCTTTTGATGACTTCCTTGTACATCAATGATATTCTGAGAATTTTTTCCCAAAAAATCCTATATGGATCGTTTTATAATGATCGGAAATGGATATCAAGGAGATAATGTGTTAGTCATCAGTGGATAGGAAATTTTATGAAAGATTAAGACATTTTACACTACATCTGATAAACTATAATTTATGTTTAGGATTGTCTTTGCAATTTGTCTAGCAACGTCCCTTTATTTTAAATAATAATTAAAAAATATTTCATAAAATTTTAAGGATTTTTAAGTGTGTTACAATATCAGAATTGATAAAAGATTTAATATTATTAGAATAAGACTTAAATTATTATTATTATTTTAAAATAAATGTTTACTGACAATGAAATTTCTTTGTGTATTTCAATTTAAAATAAAATAGATTGACATTAAACAGAAAAAAATATAGTAACAAATAAATTTTTCAACCTTTTCACTTCTAGAATTAATTAAAAAAAAAAAACTCTTAAGGTTTTTAATGTATTCTTTTCATTTTCATGCAAGCAACGATTTTATCTGTTCTCTATAATTTATGAATTTCCTTCGGTAATGTTGTTGACTTCGACTTCTTTTCCCTATTCATTCATAACTAGTTAGTGAAATATTTATTTGATTTGTGACTGATAGATAAATAATAAAAGATGTAAAGAATGCTTTCAAGTCTTTCGCCATATAACAAAGAGCGGTCGTGCAAACCAAATCATAAAAGGGGGTCTTCGATAGCGAGCCCAATAAAAGAACGAAATATTCTCGTCTTTCAAAAACAAAAAAAAAAAAATGCAATTTTCAGTACTCAGTCTGCACATCTAATGTCACGGTTGCCTTCTAAAACTGACAACATGTAGGACTAGGCACAGCTGTGATTGATATTTGAGTGGTTTATCAGTACATTCAATCAGATCTCTTTATCCTGCCAAGTCTAGAACCTCCCTCTCTTCATCTGGCTAGCAGGTGTTACGTCTACTAAGTCATGTTGCTACTTCATATAATGTGCTACAAACGCCAGACAAAAATCCTTCAATCTAATAGATGTTGTGAAGGTGCGAATAAATCTGCGTGACCGCATCTCCCAAGCGATGACATCGAATGAAGAATGAAATGATTCTTTCTTTCTACCCTATTAATAGTTCGTTTGACAAATTAAGCCTACGTTCTGCTGATTTTTCTGCGGATAACACCCTTAAAATTGGAATTATGTTGGCTCGATCTAAGATGTTATAAAATGGCACAGTATGAAGGCTGATGTACCATGCAAGATTAATTGAAAAAGATTTTAGATAGAACTTTACACAATAATTACACGAGAAGGACCAGCCTGTAACAATTACAATAAACTATAAGTCCTATTTATAATTCATAACAGACCTTAACTTCTGAAAAAAAAGAACAACTTATCGTGTGTCAACTTCTTCGTGATGATACACCTTAAGATAATGATTATGAACTTTTTTATATTTACATAAGCTTCTTACCTTGTTTATATAATATATACATATATTAGCACTATTTTTTTATCTATAAAATGCGTATAAATGCACGTTTCATGCACAAAATAAATTTTTTATTATTTTAGAGAATAATTTTTTCTTACAATAAATTTACTACGTAAATTTTTTAGTAATAAAAATAAGATTACAGTGACTTTTTTATTGTAAGGTATACAAAACTCAGCATATAATTTAATCATAATGATGAAATTGTGAAAGAATTTTACATAAACATGCATACTTTACGTTCTGATATTCTTTCATAAAATATTAATATACTCTTATGCCTTAAAAAAGCACAGGTATGTATAATGTCAGCTTCAAAAATATCAAAAAAGTTTAAAAATATATTGTATATTATACTTTATTTTAAGTTAAATAAAGATTTATTCGAGCTTCAATTATAGTCTTGAAATATATCAAATTTGTTACATCAATCGTTGATGTTTCTAAAAAGAATTTTAGGTATAATTTGCGTTATATAATGAGTTTAAATGGAGAATATTGCATAAATAACACTTGTAATAAGCCACCCCTGGGTCAAAAATGTATATATCTTCCAAGAACAGGCTGAAATGTAACAAATGACTTCAATAAATCTAAAAGTTTATGTAGGCGTAGAGTTGACACAGGTTATAGATTTTAAAGATATTGAGTAGGCTTGCAGAAAAAATTAATGAGACTATATTCTAACTTATAACATTATATATATATTTATTTTTGAAATATTGATTAACACATCATTTTACATTAATTTCAGATAATGTAATTTTCTATGAAATATAAAAAAATTTAATAAAAGTATCGTGTCTGTTATACTAATACTGATATGGAAAAATATCAATATTAAGAATATGATACTTCAAGTAAAAATTTTAAAAAATATATATTATTGACAATTTTTCCGGAAGAATTCTTCTATTTTTTATATAGTTTCGTTTAATTCGAATTTAATAGCAAAATATCAAATTGAATTCATGAAAAGAAATGGGCATTATTTTCTGGATAATAACGCCTCTTTTGACAGCATTAAGTTTAATTAGCTTTTGGAGGTTGACAGAAAGCAGAGATGCTTCTTGTCCTTCGATGTAGGTCTGACAAGTTACATTTGTCAACAGAGTCACTTTTGACTCATAGAAATCAACGACGATAATTCATATATTTTATTTATTTATTTATTTTGTCAGTGTGTTGTAACATTATAGCCGTTTATAGAATTGCTTACTGCTGTTTTAAACAATTCAAAAATGCGGAGGTGTAAGCTTCAGAGAGAGATCAACAAACTGAAATTTAATCCAATTGCTTGTAATTTATGCAAGAATTATGATTATAAGCTTATAGAAATTGGATAATATAAATTATCATACGATCAAGAGCATTTTAAATTGAATAAGATGAAGAATTAATGCTTCCTCTGATCCACTTTTCTAATGTCATTTTGCTTAATACCATATTAGAATATAAAGTAAGAAGGGAGATAGAATACAAAGCTTCCTTATTTCTCGTGTTTTTCGAAAATATCGAAAATATTATTGAATAAAAAACTTAATTCACAACAATAACAGTTTATATTTTTAAAAAATAAAGTGAAGAAATCATGATCATAACAAAACTGATTTAAAAACTTAAATAATAAAGCAATTACTTATTCAAATATAAAAAGAACAATATCAAGATAAATGATAGAAACAGCAGAAAACCGGATATCTTGGGCGGAATTTAAGCTTTGCAATGCAGAGGTATCCAATTAACTGCAGGGTGTGTTGGATCATGCCGGGTGGCCCGTACTTCACGCCTTCATCCTCACAAACCTCCCTAGGGATCCAACCACCCGGAGTTGCATCGAACAACCAGGTGTTGTATCAATCGAGAAGCTAACATTCACCTCGACTGAGCTATGCTAACTTCTACTCTTCCATCAAATTCCCTTGTAAGATTGAAACACTCTGCTGCTTTAACACTTCTTCAGATTAGATAAAGAATTCTAAGTAACAGTTGCCATAAATATAAGAAAATTACGATTACGATTCTTTGCGGGTTTAAATCGATTTTGGAAACAGAACCAAATGCTTGTTAAAATTTAAATATTCTTCAAACTATGAATGCAAATTTAATGTTTGCAAAGTAAACTATTAACAAAGATATCACTATTTTGTATAATTGTTTACAATGTTCCCAAGGTTTCTATAATATTTAAATATATGCGTGTGTTTATGTATGCTTATATCCTACATACGTGCACACACATACACACACACAATAATAATAATAATATATACTAAAATACAGATTAAAATAATATATATTATTTTCATCGTTTATTTTACTCATTATTTATTCTATTGCACATTTTTAAAAAATTCATTTATCTTATATTTATACAGATCAGAATATAATTTTTGTATATATTATTTTTAGACGTTTAGATTTTAATTCTTAAACTTTGTATATTATTCTTTATAAATACTTGTTGCTAATTTCTTTTCTTTTCAAGAACATACTTAAATGGATCCGTTTATTGAAAACAGTGAGTCATATTCGACTTAAATAAATTGAAATTGAATTAAATACCTTAAGAAAATAAGATATTTTTAAAAGTGAAGTAGCTTACACTGATTTATATCGCACTCAATGTTGTCCATTATGAATGGTCTTTAATGCAGAATTGATTAGTCCATATGGATGAAGGATAAGGAACGAATCTTCATCTCGAGCTTCCTCTAGAAAATCGCAGGATCAACATTAGATTCGAACTCGAATCTCTCATGTCATTAGGAGAACGTTGACTTCTCGCCCTTCAGATGATTTAAACATCATCTACTCTGCAATTCTTTACTGGTGTAACTAAAAAGTAACTTATATAATTAAGAATGTACTATTTATATTTAATTATTATTGAATTTATTACGTTTTATAGTAGATTTATAATATATTATATTAGACAAATAAATTTATAGAGTTAAAAGATTTTTAAATTTATATATTCATAATTTAAATAAGTATATTTTATACAGTACTTAAAAATTATGATTGAAGGAAGGATTTTTATAATTATTTATATGAAAATAAATTTAATAGAAAGAAAGATTATTTAGTTTCGCAGTTATTATGCGACAATATTCAGCCTATTATAAATAATAAAAGAGATAAATTTACGAAGTTATTATATTTTAAAATATAATTAATATTTTTTTAAAATTAATATTTTGTTCTCTCTTTTAAATTCGATATGAACAGAAATATTCATTTAAAATTTATTAAGTATGGGCAATTAACTATGCAGTAAGAAATTCCCATATAATATTATTTTAAAAGAAAATATTTAATTTAATTACTTTAATAAATTTATAAAATAATGATTTTATATAAAAAATAAAATTAATCATAATTGCATAAAACATTTTACATATTTAAATCCCATAAATTATACGAGAAAATATTAATAAAGAAATTAATAAAATATTTATATCTTAATTATGATAAGCAACTTATTAAATTTTAAAACAAAATCATAACAATTATTAAACAAATTTAAATTTTAAATAACTTTAATCTATACGATAAATTCCTTAATTTTTCAATACAGTTATTAAAATATAATTATCAGTTTTCTGTCGGAGGATTAGAAGAAAAAATTTTATTGAAGCCAGCATATTTTTACGTGAATATAGATTACAAAAGGCTATTTTATTCTCACTGCAGACTTGGGTTCGGCACAAGAGGGAAAAAAATATAAAAATGATAATTTGAGTGATTAAATACTTTGATATTTAGAAATTTATAAAGTTACTAAAGATAAACTATTAATTATGATAAATAAAACAACAAGATTTTCAAATAAACGTTGCTGGAAGGCAATAGTCAATAGGTTTTTAATCTTTGGAAGGAATAAAAAAAAAGTGCTCAAATGATTGAATTCTTCACCTTAATCACATAATCTTGGTGACTGCTCTTCTTACTGTAGTATCACCGGAATTAAAAGGTCCGAGTTTCAAAATTTCAATTCAAAATTATATATAATTGTATAAATGAAAGTCAATAAAGTTTATTAAAATTTTCAAAAGTGGCTACAATAATTACAATTAATCATCATTCATCATTGATTTGAGTTGGGATCCTAGGAGCCAGATAATTAGGGTGTGGATAGCTAGCATTTACTTGTAATTACAGGTGTATGGAGTGAATTCCGAGATGTGTTAATTTGTAGGACTTAAGGTAACGCCTAATCAGTGTTTAAAATTCCTCACCTGCCTCAGAATTTCTATTGTATTGTGAGGCATTATATTGAAATATTAAAGATTTAAAAAAAAAAAAAAAACTAAACACGCGCTCATAAAAATTATTGATGAAAAAAATAAGACATTTGATATTTAAAATGCCTTCAGATATTTTTTGGGAAAATGCTGAAGGAATAGCAACGATTCTACATGAAACCGGACTACATAATAAATGCAATAATCCTTCACATTAAAGGTTAATTTATAGGATAAGATCGGTATCTTTTTAAAATTAGAATTTTTTTACAAAATAAAATATAATTGATATTGGCGTTACATCTTCGTAATTAACAGCTTTATAAAGACATAAATGTCACAATTTGTCAAGTTTCTAACAAATTAGACCAGGTCAGCGTGTGAGAGTCGAAATCACATGATTTATGGATCAAGTCTACGAAGAAATATTAAAACTTAGTCAGAAGAAAATATTGTTAGGTATTTAAATATAATAATATATGTCACGTTAGAGAATCATTATGACAGGTGAAAGTTAGACTCATCAAGACGTCAAAAATTTTGACCTCGACACCATATATCTTCATCGTCTCTTTGACATCTGCCCCAACTAGTTATTCATCTGCGCTATGTCTCTTCCTTTTACTTCCTGCCACCAGGGGCGTGGCAGGCGCTCCCCCCGGAATAAACTTAGCAAGATGATTTGATACAACGTCAGATTTGTTTAAATTTAGATTTATTAAAAACGTAAAATTGCCTTAATCGCTTTTAAATTGTTCTTATCTCTCTTTGTCTCTAATCAGTACAAGCTCTTTTCTCTATCAATTAACATCGCGTTAAAATCGGGCATTGTAAATGTAAATGTCATTTGAAATTGTCAAGTTTAGTCGTTTCTAGAATTAAAATATTTGAAAAAAAATAAATTATATTACAATAAATTTTTTTTAATATAAACATTTTTATTATTGCTATTATTATTATTATTTAAATAAATTTTCTATAATTTTTATAGTCGTGACAATAAAATTAACCATAAGGAAAATCTTTATAAAGTGTTATTTAAAAATGATTTTATTGTCAATATTTTAAAGAAGGAAAGAAATTTTTAAATGTTTTCATCCGAATTGAAGAATTAATACCATCGAATTTCATAACTTGTCCATCACGCGTCCATTTTAACAATGGAAGAGCTGTCAACAACGTTAGGATTGCCAGACTGCCACCTCCAAATTGGGCGGCATTGAGCTAATTATAGAGCTGGGCGTCTACTCCAACGAATTTATGTACGGTAATTACACCTTGGGTGACTATTCACTTTTCTTCCTATTGCCTAAGGCACCTGAGATGGGTCCAGGCAATTTTGTTTTCAGCCTGACGGATGAACGAAACAATTGTTCAAGTATTGTTCACTAGTTTGGCTACTTTACTCTGCAAATTACAAAATACAGCTAATATTGCGTGAAGAAAGCTTTTATACTACATTTTTTTCGCCTACTTTAATTACCTCCTCCGTAAGCATTATACAAAAGAAATCAAATTGAATTAGCACGTAATGGCTGTAAATAAATTTAATTGTATTAAAATTAAATTGTTAATACAAATTAGTTATAATCCTGTTATTTTAATAATTATGATTCTATAAATTTACGTAATGCATAGTAATTAAATACTACTAAATTCAATTGCAAATATATTAATGAGAGAAGGTTTACAATTATACATATATATGGAGAAAATGCTCTTAACTATCGTGCAATTCGGGCACTGTATAATTATGTATAATTGTCTAAAGATGATAGATATAAGCCATTTAAAGTATAATGTATTTCATATTGTTTATTATGTTTAATAAATAAGCTAAAGTAAAAGTTTTTTGTATGGTAAATCTTCACAGCATTAAAAATTTGTAGTTGAAGGTTATAACTTCACGTGACATACTTACACAGTATAGTAATATTTACAGTTTTCAATTTAAACAACCAGATAAACATCCAAACGTTTTTTTCCAGGTAAAATGTAACTGTATCGACTTCAATACATTGCATTTTTTCATGGGATGGTTAAACATCAAAAGTACATTTGGAACGAAATTTTTACTTTATCAGTGTCAACATCTAAGAAACTATATTTTTACTCTAAGTGAATTTTAAAGAAAAAAAAGCCATAAAAAGTCTTTCAAACGTGTTTTACAACACAACACAAGTCTGGACGACGTCTGGATAAATGTTTAGATAAAAAGAAAAGTACATTCTACTGTTTCGGTTCATTTTTAAGAAATTAAATATATATATATATATAGCCTATATGTAATCAGTGAGATAGAACTGTAAGATTTTCCAATTATTTTTTTAATGTTTTATATAAATTATAATAATTTTTATAGTCAATTCATACGACAATTCGCTATTAGTAAATATTTGTTTCTGTATTAGATCAAAAGATTTGAATATTAAGTAGTATATTTTCATAAGTTTTCCACATTTTATTATTAGATTAGTATTAATAATGATATTTATAAGCACAAACGAATTCACGCACATTGATTTTAGTAAATAAACTGTGTTTTATGAGAGGTAACTGCTACTACATCATATGATAAACTTTATATATTAAACATGTGACGTGTTACTATTTTTATCCATTTGCATTAAATTCTATTTACTGAAAATTCTAAGAACTTTACATAATATTTAACAATCGATAAAACAGAATATTCTTTTGAAAATATTAATTTAATTAATGATTTTTAGGTTCTAAATCTCTTAAAAAGACAAGACAGTAAAGCGTTTTATGTACGTTAGAAGACAGAAAATTAGTTTACTTCATTGAATGTGCTGTAAAAATTTTAAATATTCTCTGTTTTAACAGCGATCATTTAACTTTATATGAGGCTTAAATGAGAAAATACAGAATGATTATAATTTTAAAAAAAAATAGATAAATGGAAGTATGGAATATGCTAAAATAAGTAAAAATTTCTGAACATGAAATATAAAAAGGGCAGTTGGAGAAGAGGAGTGAAACTGCTGATGACGTACTCCAGTCAGTAGGGAGACAGGAGTCATTACAAATTACCACCATTACACGCCTCCTGTCTCATGTCTACTTAGGATAATGCAAAAGCAGGACAGCTGCGCCGGAACGGAAATCAAACGGCAATTTTGGCACCGCAATCATTTATTTAATATCACAAATTATGTTAGCTTTATTTTGGAGAGTACCTGATTGATAAAATCATTTAGGTTTATGTGGGCGAAAGTTTGATAATGACGTCATATCATTTCGTATAACAGAACTGTAGGTAATTAATTCTATTTAAATACTATTTATTCCAATTCCTCTCTGTTCAGAATTCATAATATTTGGTAATATCTTAAATATAATAGGACTATGACCTCGTATTTTACAAGTAATTAAAGAGAAAAGTAATTTTCTAAACTTTTGAAAGGCAAAAATATAGCGAAATAATTGTAAAATATATATTAAAATTTAATTCCTGAAAAGAAATTTTATCTTTTAATCTTATTAACTTACCTAATTTATAGTCTAATAATTGTATTCAATTATAATATTTTTAATCCTACTTCTTTGGGATGATGACTTATAGGTCAATTAATTATAAAAAAAAACATTTAACAAACATTTTAAACATTAGACTTTATTCACTAAATAAAATTATTCAGATAAATTAATATGTTATCTAGGTCAAACTAAACTCGTTTTAATTTACTTTTTACTTAATATTAGGCATATTTTAATTATTTATACATTAATTTTAATGATTTAAATATATAAATTCCTTATTAATCCACAAAGTTTATTAAAAATTCAGATATATTCAGTTAAACCGTTCTTAAATCTTTCATTGGGAGATAGAAATATTGATCTGTAAGTGACTTAACTTTAAATTAGCTAGCAAATTCGTTATTAAAATCTTAAAATGATAATTATTCAAAACTTTTAGATAAATTCAATTTTCATAGATTAGATTTTAAAAGATTATCCAAATTAATTACGTTTAAAGTCTAAACATTAATTTTTAGAGTCCATTTACGTGCCTATAACTAATAAGAGTTTAATTGTTTCAAATCCAATTTGCTAATTCGACGTGAATTTTAAATGCCTTATTACAGTACTTACCTCTAATAATATTTTAAATTAATTTCGAATTATCTGTAATCGTAATTCTTAAAAGAGTTCGGATTACTCGAGGTTCATTTAATAATTCTATATTCACTAAAGCAAAAACCATCGGAGCAGAATTCAGGAGCTAATATTAAATAGAAAATACTGGCAAACGTAACTCCAGTCGGTAGCGGGAGGTATTAAAATCGTTGGAAGGGGGGAAGCATTTCAAACTGATTAAATAAGATGGGAGAGAGTAATCCTTTGGAATCCTCCAGATCCAACCCTTACAACAGATCAAAATCTATATTCTCTTAGCGCCGGAAACTACAAAGTTTGTCTTTCGAGATTTACTGAAGTGAAATTTCATTTTACAATCGGATTGGCTTCGATTTCAAGTTAATACGATTGTCTCTTTCAATTACATGGACCAGTGAGTTTTGCTTGAATAGTCAAAGTGAGGTGAAAGTTCAGCGGTCCGTGCCCTTCCAAAAATTTTCTTTCTTAACCATTTTCCATCTCTTTAAACTCTATTGGGATTTCTGTGATTTCTTTTGAGCATGCTCCTTCTCCTACGAGACATCTCTTTGGTCGTACTTGTTAATTCTGTCTTGCCGATTTAATTTTCAATTAATAAATTAAACATCATCATCCAATTCAATCATCGACAAACTTAGCATTTGTTTATTAGTGGACATCTCAGATAAACAGTTTCTATCGTTTAAATTCGTTCTGGTAATTAATAATCATTTAATTAATATCATTAAACGCGCAGTAATGAGAGTGAAAAATAATATGCGTTTATTCCTATCTGATTAATAGAGCAGTCTTGTTTAGTATCGATTATAGTGTAAATGAGGATTTTCCCAGAAAGCCAGATTGAAACTAAACTGCACCTAATAACGATTTTTACTTTGTTAGATCGGCCAGCGATAGCATATAACGATTTTTTGGTGGAAATATAAAGGATTAACTCGCCATACTGTAACTGATCTACTGAAATGTGAATTGAATTATCATTGAGTAATGGTTTCGTCCGTCTTTATAATCAAATTAATTTTATTGTAATCAATGTTTCCGAGTAACGATAACGAAATTATTTATTACCCGGGTTTTATTTTTTTTTCTTCGTAATATATAATAGTTTGTAATTATAATATATACGTATATAAATTAGAAAATTTGTAGAAAAATAATATCGTAACAATTTATATAGGCTATAATTGAGTTACGCTTTATGCACATTTTTTGAAATGCTTAATGCACAAATGACATTTGGTGATATTTTAGTTACGGAAAACATTAAAGAGAAATAAATGTGACTTCATCTTATATTTACACCAACTACTGGCGTGTGTCATGCAATAAAAACAGATGTCTAGTGCATTACGTCACGTACAATCGAATGAGAGAAGCAATGTTTAATTGACTGTTTTATTACCGGATCTGAATTGCATGACGGGATCAAGGAAGACGATTCTTTCCTTTTACATCATGATACACCTCTTTGTCTCTTCCAGCATCTTTAAGCACGAACAAACGTCGCTCAAGCGTGAAACCGCGCAATGCCCCTTACCTTGCACAGCGCAAGACACTGACATCCCGGCTTATCATTGGTTAACGTTCAGCCACTGGGTGGCGTTTGCGGGGCTTGCCTGTTAGCAATGTGGTACTTTAGCTAATGGATATGCCACAAAAGGGGGTGACTTGTGTCATTTAGGACCACCTAGTCGGAATTAGGCAGCACCTGAGGCACAATGATACACACTCGTGATTGCAACACTAATCCACTATCAGCTTTTCAGAGATATACGATTAGGGATAAATTCTTTTAATTTATCACTAATTAGGTAAATAAACTAATTCGTATATTAACTTTTATTCCGTTGTTTTTAATTTATTAAATAACGTATCTATAATTAGTACGAAAACAGCTTGTAACTAATGATTTTTTTATACAAACCTTACATAGCGGTGTCCACGAACAAAATAAACCACCTCCACGTTAACAATAAAAAAAATCTATAAAAATAACAGCAAAATTTTATAATTAAAATGTTTATTAATCACAAATAATTATAAAATAAATTATTTTAAGTCAATAATATTATAAAGATTCCGCATATTTAAATGTATTTAAAATCGAAAATATTAAAACAAGTTTATTAAAAAAATAATAATAATAAAAATAATTCGCCAGGATTTGTGATATTAATTATTTCTCATAATATCAGACTCGTATTTTTTCATGTGAAAATTTATTTCGTAAATGATTCAAATTTTATAAAATGCTTTATAAAATGCCAAACGCGGCTTTAATTCACTAAAAATCTTTGATATTTGAATCAATGCCAAATATTAAATAAGAAATGTCGTCAAAATGATGATTTTTTTTGTAATGTCATTATTATTATTTTTTAAAAGTTATCATTTTCAAAATATATGTCGAACGTAAACAACAAAATAGAGTTAAGAAAAAATAAAAATTCGATATATTACAGCAAACGTTGCTAGAATCTATAAAAACTTGAATGGCAAAAAGACAATCGTTCACTTTTGAAAGAGAATAAAATTCTTTTTAAATACTTTTTTCCTACAGAACCAATTGCTTCTTCGGAATATAAAAATATTTCTGCTACGTTTAAACGTTTTATCAATTTTTCAAAACGTATTTAATATTATTTATTAAATAAAGTTAAATATATTTTCAATTTTTATAATTGAAATGTAATAAATTAAAATATTTTTAAATGCTTTGTATTTAATGTATATTTTTTCATCATTGATTCTTTTATTCATTTACGAGTTCAGTTTAATATTGAAATTATCATTTTAATTTATTATTTTTACTTGGGAAAATAATTAATTTAAAAGTTTTTAAGGAATTAAGATATAAAGAAGATATAACGTTTACAAAATAAAGACCCTTTCACTACTCAAACATTAATTATCGCATTTTGATTACAGGGATGGCCAGATGGCGGCTTTCCTGCTCGTCTCTGTAGCTTTGCAGTGAAGCACGACATCCGAAGTCCAGTGGTCCAAAGCGGCGAAAAACTAGCCGGACTTCATCAGGTCATATGATGCGTGACCTGCACCTGCTCTCTACACTAGAGGAAAGGTCAAGCCTTCTATCGAGCTGATGTATTATGCATGGCATTAAAGCCATGTTAGTCATGGTGTGCATTTAAATCTGTACTCCCCTGTGTATACAGATATAAGATTAATGTTGTGCAAAATTCTGAATATACTTTTCGTTAATTGACAACGAAGTACAAGTTTGTAATGTTGTAAAACCATTGAAATTATTATTCAATTTTAAAAAAAAATATGTTTAATATAGTGTTAATTAATAAAGCATTAAATTAATGATAATATTACAAATCAATTACATTATTTATCATTTATGTTTTATAAATTTAATATAGTATTTATTTGTACAATTTATTTAGTAATGTATAAAAATTTATTTAAGATTATAATAATATAGGCCTATACAAATTTATATATTTAAATTTATTATAAATTCTTAATAATTAATTAAATAATTAAAGCTGATATGAGATTATAATGTTGGGTTTCTAAAACTATCCAGAAACTTCAGATTTCTATCTCAAACGATTCTTGAAACATCCTTACAACATAAAATTACATAAAATACAGTATTAACATTATTTATATTTTTATTTGTTAAAAATAAAATCTTTAAATGTTTTAAAATACAAATATATGTGACCTTCTTATTATTATATCAATAATAATAATGTATTTTTATTTAAGAAGGAAGCCGTATATTATAATTTAATTAATTTTAAAATATTTCGAGTAGTTTTTGGAGTGTCAAATGAACAAAGAAGATATTATATCGCTATGTAAATATTTTTTATTATCATCGTAACATGTAACCTATTAGAATTTATGTTGCGTCAAGAATACATTTGAATATATCTCATTTTATATGTAAATATTAGTAATTTTCTATAAGAAAATAAAATATAACATTACTGAAACTATTTTCCTATTTCCATTTTTAATTCTTTTATCAGGAAATGTCGTTTCAGTCTGAAATAAGAGGCTCTTTGATGCTGTGGGCTGCACACCATCCCGCCTATCATATCACATAGCCCATTCCGATATTAAACATTTTATATAGCTAAAGCTCTATAAATCTAACAAGATAGAGCACAGATAACATTAAATCACCATAGCAACATCGAGAAACAGTATAACTCATAAAAGCTGCTAATATTACGTCATCAATTGCTTTCCATTAGAATGAATGGTCGTTGAAGGTAATGATTGGTCTCTAGGGATTAGATGGGACAGGTGAACTAACTATTAAAATAATTGAAGCCCTCTAATTAATAGAAATCAGTGTGCCAATAGCGTAAAGAGGATATGGTAGGGCAGATGGTCTGATTGTATGTATAACAAGCACTACTTTATAAGTATGTTAAATACATTATCAATCTCTCATCAAGAATTTAGAGATTCACAAGCAATCACATTAAAAATATTGCGAATTTTATCACCAAACTATATTCAAATCCACTTATTTCTTATCAGCTAGAGTAAAAATATAATAAGTATTTTTTAAACTATGAAATTATAGTTTGTTAGTGTTCTATACATTAAAATATCAATGGTTTATCTATTTTTTCATTTCTTATTATTATACACAAACAGCTATACCACTATCTCAGTAAATTACTTTAGATAAAAATCTTCGAAAGATATATTCACAAAATGTTGATTAAGAAATTTTAATAAAATTCTAGAATATTATAGACTTAGAATTTTAAAAAATCTGCTAATTATATGAGTAGTGTAAAGAATTTTCCTTCGACTCAGTCGACACTTATTCTTCTTCTTTATGTAAAACAACAAATTTTATGTATAGCTATCGCTTTCAGAATTTTAAAATGGAAAATATCTTTTTCAGCTAAAAAAAAAAAGAAGAAGAAAAAGCGAGGAAGGAAATGTATGAGGATACAGTGGAGATAAAACAGAAGAGAAAAATAGGAGGCTGCCCCCGACAAGGCTACTGTCGCCTCCTTATCAACTTGGCTGGTCTACTGTCATTGTTATCAGTCATGGTGGACACATTGAGAAGCCATTCTATCACTCATATCTGAGACAAGCGAGAAGAAAGAAGGGGATTCTCTGTGTCCCCTCCTCGTCTGTTCCGCTCTCTGCTCTGGCATCGTCACCGACGCTCCTCTGAGTTATTATGGGGTATTCGTCACAAGCTGGCTAAGAAGCTGCTGGACAGTTTCGTCTCCTATGAGGCTTGATGAAGAAAGATGACTCCTCCACCGTATTAACTCTGATTTAACCTAGTCGGCTCTTTTTTTAATCGAATGAATAATTTAAAATGTGAACTTATCAAGTCGTGCTGATTATATGCATCATTCTGTTTGATAGTTAACCAAACTCTCGAATTAAACCTTTAAAAATATATAATATTCTGAATATAAATTTCAATATTACTATCAGAGAAGTGTGATATCGATTTAAAAGTTTAGTTAAAGGCGAATATATCTAGAAATATTTCATTTATAAGCATTTAATATTCTCTTTTAAGCAAAGTATTTATTATTCTACATTGTTGAGGTTGTTTTTAGTTCATTAATAATAATTAAATTAAATTATTATCAAGAAAAAGTGTAAATAAATTACCTTTAGAAAAATATGTATATGTCCTTTAATAAATTATATATTGTGTTAAATTTTATTTTAATCGTATAAAACATTTATTAACTGTAGCGATTAATATCCAAATTAATTACTTTTAAAAATTAATTTAGAATATAAAACAAAATAAAATTACTTAACTGCAGTTAATAGTAAAACTTATAGACATTACATGTTTATCCTTTAATTTTAAATAAATAAATCGTAAATATTTTTAAAGGATATTAAAATATTTAAAAATATTAATTAGAAAAAATAGTTATTTAAATTACTAAAAATATTTTCATTTTTTCATGTTTCAAATTCATTTGGAATAATAAATTTACATATTTGTTTATTTTGATGAAATTATAATTATGTAAAAAAAATTAAAATTAAAATTTAGTTGAAATTTCGTGTAAAATTATACAGACTTTTTAAAAAATTAAAAATTAAATTTACTATTATAGTTGCTATTGCTAATAATTCGGATGATAATTATAATTCTATTAACTCTGTAGTTATATTAATTGTATCTTATATAATATTTTCAAATTACAAACCTTTTTTTTTAATAAAATCTAAATTTATAAATTAAATAATAATGATAATTTTGTAATAATAAAAGATTATAAATAAATTTAATTTATTACACTTAAATTCTGTTTAAAAAAGAAGTTTTATTTTCTTTTAAATTTCATGAAGTTTTTAAAAGTATTTTGCATTTACATTTAAGAAAATGTTAAAATTTAATTTTAATTTTTTATTATTTAATACATTTATAAAAATATTTAATTACATGTTTTCGTACATAATAGAACCATATTTAATTTATGTAAATTAAAATGTATTAAAATTATAATTAAAACTGTAAATACTTTCTTTAAAATGAAGTATTTGTTTATTAAGTTTCTCTTAAAATTATCTAATTTTAAATTTGTAAATATACTCTAAAACTTTTTAACTGTAGAAGCTATTTATTTTTAAAGAATTGGATGTTTTAAAAAAATTTTTAATCAGCTGAATGGACTTAATACAAATAAACATAAATTTAATGTAATAAAATCACTTCAAAAATATCAAATATCTAACATAAACAATAATAAGTGGTATTTAAATAAATATTTCTTCAATTTTATTTCCATTTTAATTTACGTGAAACATCTTTTGATTTAAATCTCGTAAATTAAATATGAAATTTCAATAAAGTTCAAGTAAATATATTAAAAACTAAAGTATGTGTGATTAAAAGCAGAATATAAAACAAGAAAAAAAAATGTGAAGATGTTAAATTTACTTAGTAAATTATATGTTACTGAATCTCTTACAGAAGGAAGATAAATATAAATGTTTTTTTTTTTATATTTTAGGTTTGAAGAGAGGGTTTTTTCCCTAATTAAAGACAGATTTTAATCGAAACAACTTATTTAATACTTGGAAAAACAAGTTTAAGCCGGACATCGATCAGAAAATCACAAGAAATAAACAATGTCCGGGTCGCAGCTCTGTCCAGAGAATATCTACTGGGTTAGCTAGTAAGTCAGCCATTCTCTGTTCTACTTTAATCCTCGGATCTACTAGGATGGACAAGTTTCTCGTTTCGTTTTTAGGACATTGATAAGTCATCACAGGTCAGCACGTGACTCTCAGTCGATACGTCACCCCCCGAAAGATGGACTTTGCTTCCCCAACACTGTGATCAGCCAGCGTAAAATTCCTGCATCCACCGTTAAATCTGATCCCCAGAATCTTAACTTAGATGGACCTAAATGGCTATTACGATAACTGCCCTCAGACATTGACCAATACGTTGACTTATGTGCTTGATCCCAGCCGGTCGGTCAAGCTCAGGACCTTCTACTTGATGTCCCTTCAAGCGTATCTCCAATGTTTTCCATTTACAAGTCACCACTCTAATATCTCGCCTTCTCACCATTTTGGTTTTATTCTATAAAGCTTAATAGACCCGCTATTATAGTCTTTTTTTTCGGGTTTTTTGAAAAGAAAAGTTTTTCTCAGTTTAATGTTTCGTTTATTGATTTGAAAATCTGCCAAGAAATGTTATGAAACGTACAGATACTGAGTACAGGAGATCCAATTTGTAAATGGTCTTTTTTCTCCCTCGAGATATTACATTCTTTTGAAAATTTTAGTCTAAATCTGTGAAGCAGGTAAGACTATACTCCTTCCATTTTATATAGATCCTCATAGAGTTTATAGTATATTGTCAGAATTCGAAAGACAAACGCATTAGTTAATATACCAAACAAATAAATTATTCTTAGTAAATTTATTTTATTGCTTTATAACCGATTGAATATTTAGAATAATTATTAAGTCAAATTTATTAATTTAAGATGAATTTATATATTAGAATAATTATTTAAAACTTAATAACTTTCAATTAATTTTCTTAAAAATTGTATTAATATTCAAATAAGCCGAAAAATTGATCATTTTAGGAGTATAAATAATAAAATATTTAAATTTAAATTTTTATAGCAATGGTTTAACTATTTTACCCATTGTATAAGATTATAACCCAGATTAAATAGAGAATGATGTAAGGTGACATAAGAACGATGAGAGTTTTAAAAGTTTATTTATATGCTAATCATTATTTACAGAAGGTATTTGTGGAAGAAAAGAATCCATCTGCTGCCCTATATTTACTTTAATGAAAGAATAATAATAATCCTTTCCCAGATGTTCTACATTTGCCTCTAGGCCTAGAGTCTGAAGGAAACACCTGTAAGCTGGGTGATTATCCGGTAGATATTTTAACCTGTTGGAATAATGCCATATGGCTTGGAAAAATTATGTAATTTTTGAAACTGGAAATTTGTTTACTAGCAAATATCGTAGCAATAGTAAGATGGATTTATATAATTTAAGATATGGTTTGCTTAATGGGGTACTTCAAACGATTTAAGAGAATCGGTGTAGCTTATGTAGTAATACTAGAAAACAGAATGCGTAAAGAAATGACTTTTATAAGAAAATTACACTGTCTTATCTCGTATTTTACACGAAAGTGCTTTCCATATTAAGCGTTACTCGTTTAATTATTGCATTTGTACAAATATAATTCTTTGCGATAAACTCTGAAAAGAATTAAAGGTCTCCATGGCGAATGGAAGAACCTTGCACCATCTGTCCAAGCAGACAAATGTGAGTAAAATGCGACTGCGCAGAGAGTATAACTCAGTGGGTTCCCCTACTGTAGTAGTTAAGTTCTAGACAAGGAAATGTTCCTATCTTTCTTGTTCTACGTCGTCATAGTGTCGCCTCTACGACATCGTGCCACACACGACGCTTTTGTAAACCGTCGCACTCACAACCACAGGGCATAACCAGTCACCCGACCAATCAGCATTAGATGTCCATCACGTGATTTGTATCCTCAACAGGAGGTCTTAGCGTGTGCAGCATACCTCTTAAGATTTGATGCTGGAATAGGGTGGGAACTGTAGTAGATAAAATGATTTTATCGACTCATTGTCTTGACTGTATTGTTTGTTTTTGACTTCATCCCTCTAACGTACTCTTTGATTTATTATAGTTAAAATGTATATAAGCTACAGGTGTACACCCCGACCACCCTCCGGTTAGGGTGTACACCTGTCCGAATGTTTTTACCCTAAAAATTTATGCTACGGCATCGCTATCGTTTTAATTGTCACTTCTCATTTCAAGCTCTTATCTTATTCCGAGTGAATTTTTTTCTAAATGCTCTTAATTCGAAGAGTACGGCAATTAAAATGCTACAACGAGGTAGTTGTTCAGGAGATTTATGCTGATGGCGCAAATTTTTATAGCTTATATATTTGACAGTTTTGATATCGGTGCAGAGGCCTCCATAATTTTAAGTTGTGATCCTTGGCCTGAATGCTTCGACAATAACCGTGTAGTTTTCAATGACCTGTAGTATACACAGAACAGAAAACTTTAAACTTAGTAAAAACGAGATACACCCTTTTTTCAAAATATTAAAAAAACAAATTAAATCTTTTCAATTCTTTCATTACTTATCTTCTATTTAATTGCATTAAATTCTTCCTATTTTATAAGGTTTTAAGAAGAAAAAAGCCTCAATTGTCAACTGATATTTTATATATTTTAAAAATTTGATATAAAGAACTTGAATAAAAAGAACGTGCATATTTTTACAAGTGTTTGTGACGGAACAATAGTGCATATCGCGCTTTTGGTCAACGTTTAGATGGATTAACCGACAAGCAAAACGCCTTGTCGATGATGTACATGGGTGGTCTTAACAAAGTTTTAACCCGTACTCTCACCGCACCCAACTTGTAAATTCTCCGTATGAAGTCACAGGCAACGGCCAGCAAAAATAAGAAAAAAAAAATACTGAAAAATAAAGATTATTATCGCATTAAAATCGATTTTGTGATTCCCACTTCTTACAAACAAACATAACTTGTACTAATCAGCAGCTGAACGCTCATTTCTCGTATGCGATCTCTTCTAAGTGATCACAATAAGAACTAAAATTAAATATAAAAATTTTATTATTTTTTTGAGTTAAAAAAATTAAAATAAATTAACAAATAAATATTTATAGAGTAGCGTACAAAATTATTACTATTCAACATAGTTTACTAACAAGACGTCTCTAACTTATTTAATTAAATTTTATTAAATAATTAAAATTTAAATCTGAATTTTGCATAACAATGATAAGCAATATTCTTCACAATAGATGTAAAAAAATTCGCGAAGGAAAATTATAAGGGAGGAAAATAATTTGCTGATATCAAAGTATAATAACATTAATAAAATTTTAAACCAAGTTGATGAATGCTGCTTATTAGTTTACTTATATAAAAAAAAATAATAATAATAACTCGATACACTGACGAAGAGAAGACGAAAAAAAAAGGGAGGAGAAACTAGATTAAAGCAAAGAGACTAAGAGTGAGTTTAGTTTATAAAACGGCCACGGTGTGGCGTCTCCGTACAACGTTGATAAATGAGGTAGACGGTAGAAGCGCGGCTCGGACGGTAACTAAACGTGCTATAAAAAGTCTGTTGACGTTGCACGTAGCAGACAATCCAATTTCACGCTCCACTTGATACTACGCCATCTCTTGTCTTGCTCACTCTAAAATTTTACTACTTCTATAATTGCAATGCTTGTTCATCCCCCTCTTTGGATATTGGTTTAGCTTCTCTCTCTCTTTTTTTTCCCTTCTTCCTTTTCTCTCATCTTGTTCTTTGGCATGCAAAGCGGCGAAAAAAATGTTAAAAAATGCAGTAGTGGTGTCGCATTAATCCGCTCTTCTACAATCAATACGCCAGCGACATCTATAGGGCCTATCATGTGTCATGCGGCCTCTTGTGTCACGACAATGTGACTGCTGCAGCCATCATTTTATTCTTTGACTATTTGTTTTATGAATGGTCCTGGCTGTGGAACGATCTGTCCCTTTTTAAAATCTAACCGCGTTTTAAGCACTGATACATTAATTAATGCCTGCTATAAATTTCATGTTAAAATACCCGTCCTCTTTTGATCTAAAATATAGAAAAACTCCTCTAAATAGATCTAAAACTTGCCCAATTTTGTACTCGTTTTAATTACATTAAAATATTTACAATTTATTTTAATTTATTATTTCTTTCTTCATCTATACTCTAAATTCATAGGCTTTCTTCCTGTCGTTATAGGTTATTTATAATTTTAACAATTTTGTCAGTTTTTTGCTGTTAGTAAGTTAAGATTTCATGTATTTAATTATAAAAATGTGCTATTAACAAAATAAATAATAATATATTGATTAAGAAAAGTCAATTTTTTGAATATAAATTCCTTATTCGCCTCAACAAATTAATTATTAAATTAAATATTCTGTGTAAATTAATGACATTTGCTAATAAATTCTTTATTTTTCTAAGAAAATTTATTTTAATAAGCTTGCCAAATTTTTAAATTTAATATAAATCTTTCAACTGTAATAAAAATATATATTTATGTACAAGAGAAACAAAGTATTTTGTAGAATAAGTGAAATTTTAACACGTAAATAAATAGGAAACTAAATCATCATTATTTTCATTCCATATTAAGAGATAGAGATCCAATGATCGCAATTCGTGAGCATCCTGGATTACGAAGTAGAAAGTATCTTTTCTCAGAAAAATCTAACAAATTAAAACTTGTGAGGTCACGGAGTTAATTTTCTTGGAGTTAATGTAATATTCAGAGGATCCACTCCACTGCAGCATCAAAGATTAACTTTTTGCAATTATTACGGGCGGAATACTAATTGGAAAATAACTTTTTCCAAAGATTTAACTTCTTGATCAATTCGAAAATTATCTTTTTCCTTTTCTGATATTTTATATGCTTATATAAAGTTATATCGATATTAATTAACGTGTAGTTTACTTTATATATAGGCCTATATATAACACCTTAATTAAAATATCTAAAATAAAATTTATACTTTTCTTAACGAAAATTTAAACGAAAAAATAAGAGACTTTCATGCTAAATATTTTATTTTTAATCGATTATTTTCTTAATATATAATCAAAGGTTTACAAAATTAAATGAGAAACGTATTTCTTCTTATTTTGTGATTCTCCAAGCTGTAAAAATAACCATATTTTATAAATTAAATAACAACTTACTACAGTATAAAAGTAAGCTTTTAATGTTTATAATCGAAAATAATTAGTAGGAAATAAATTTATTTTTTTAGTTAATTTACTTTGTGTTCTATCTCTATCTAAATTTCGAATTTCTAACCAATGAATTCAGCATTAGTATATACATCTATTAATTTAGTATATATAAGCTATTTAGACAGAAAACCAACTACCTTCACAGTTTTTTGTTAGTTGACAAGCGGAAAACAAACTGGCACGTAAAAATATGCACGAAATATAGGCCTATAAGGTAAACCCCCCTATTCGGATTTTAAGGTTTCTTAAATGTAGAATTATGTTGTCGTATGGTGTAAAATAAGCAACTTAGATTGCCAACAAAAAGGTTTGGTGCGAGAAGAGACTCCATCATCTGGCGAGTGAAAAATAGAGGACCAGTCTGCCACTCGGCAGCGTATCCACATGTCAGGGCCGAAACATAAATATGCAGATACCATGGCTAATATTTGGTGCCACACCGACTTGTTATCGCCGGGACGTTCTATCTTGTTCAATCTCGACACCAACTTCGAATGATAAAACGACATCAGATATAAACAGCACCATCTACTTCTCGATAACTGGTCTAGAATGTTTTTATCTGGATAGCTTTTTTTTTTATCTCGTTCCAGTGTTTGCTTGATTCATGAGTAATTCGTCTGTCAAAACTTCGTCTTCCCCTCCGCTTATTCCAAGATGACAATCTCCTCCTTCGCCCGACGAGTTAAAGAGTTTGCACAATTGTGTTAATATTCTGATGAGATTTTTTAACGTTTTAAGCCAAAAATACATTTTTATAGCCAATAAAATATCTTCTTTCCTATCTTCGCATTTTATTAACGTTAATAATAAAGTATAGAGTGACTTCATGTTTTTTTATGGGCCAGCATATACCAAATTAATGCCATTTCGAATTTTTTCTCTCGAATGAGACGATTGTAAAATTCAGGTAAACTTAATTTTATAACATTTTTAAATGCTTAAAATCAACTAAAATCGAAGCATATATATTACATATATTTGAAGGTATTTTCTATATCTTTAGATATTTATACAGGTTACGACTTGAAGCTCGGTAATTAAATTTCTACTGCTTCATAAAAAACAGAATTTTTAATTCAAGGTACGACAAACACGACGTTCAACTGATTATATACAGCAGAATACACACGTTTAAACATTCTCAAATAAAAATTCAAAACAGATCGATGCCGCAGCTTAAAATATCGAAATTAAACGAAAGTATCGCCTTTCTCTATGCTACTTATTTTTGATTACATAGCTTAATTGCTTGTAACTTTAACATCTTAATTGAGATCTTACGAAACACGAGAATGAAATATGATAGTATTTATATATTCGCAATACGACTGACGAATATTCTTTTTATTTTTAGTTAAAAAATTATCAAATATTATAAAGATAGAAATGACATCAGCGCATGAAATCACGTGACTAATCCACTTTTCGAGCCTTTCAGCTAGTAGCCAGCTCGATCTAATTATTATTAAAACGACGTAGAGGAAATCAAAAGAGGGAGGCGAACGCTTCATTCAGTAAATTACCTCCGTAATTAACTCGATGAGCTTTTAATAATTAAGGAGAGGTAGTAACACATGATTTTTATCGTCATCTTTTGCTTGCTGACACGGTAATCGCTTCGTGCCCATATTCTTCCGTCGCCGCTGTCATTACAACTGGCGCTATGTTGAAGGAATCGCTCCGCCTCTGCTACTGCACTTACCTGTACTAGTAGGTCACGTGATTTAACTGTATCTACGGATCGTGTTTTGAAATTTTAATAATGATTTGCACACCTTTATAATTAAGTTCCAGCTAAAAAAGAGGGGGGAGGCGTTAAAGAAATTTCTTACCTGGCTACAAGAATATTCAAATGCAAATAGGCCATAACATACCTTTCCTTTTTTACAACGCATACTTCATTTACGATCTAAACGTCCTTATAATGAAGATGTACTACACAAAAGGAACGAAGAATGTTTTGATGGTGTGACTAATGATGTTCTTTAGAACTCCGCCTTAGGTGTTAGGCAACATTTTTATAAATAACCTATGACCTTACTTCTAAGTAGGTCCTTTCTATAAACCTATATATCTTTCAGAATGATTCATTTTACTATCTGTTTCATAACTACAATGTAAAATGGGATTTTCTTAATATTCCTGTAATTATTTAGAAGAGTAAACTTTGAAATCTAAATATATTGAGAAACTATTGTATTACTTTTCCGTTGAAAAACGATTAATTGCATGGACGATGTTACTAATTCAGCATGAATCGAGTGATTAAATGGTTCATTTGTCCATTTATTGCCATTTTGATTGTGATATTTGATAAGAAAACGGTTGAAAATCTAATTATATTTTCTCTTCAAATCTAAACACGTTTAACTGTTATCAGATAGTGTATAAAATACATAAATCTAATCCAGACTAAATATTAAAGAATTCAAAAAAATAAACAAATTAAGTTGTAAACTTCTATTTCTTAATGACCATCTCCACCTTAAGTAATCTTTATTAGATGTAAGCCTATACGTACTATACGGTACCTCGTATGAAATCGGAGATCAATAACCAATTTAAGTAAATGCCATACAAAAATAACATTGTATGGTTTACGTATGCGTAACGGAATTCGTATCCATTGAACAATGACAAGCGTTAGGGCATGAAAATATCAGACAGATATTGATTATTTAATAGATTAGTTATCAATGATTTGCGGCTTTAGGAAGATCTTTCGATCGGCGTGTTTCATATATTAAGAGGAATATGAGCAGCATAAAATCTCTTCAGGTTCCTAAACATATAGGCTAATGAAGATAGCACTCAAACTTCTATCTGCAAAAACCCATCTAAAGATAAAAAGGAAGCTAAGTTAGAATGTCTCCCAAATAAGTAATGGCCATTAGAGCTATCTGGAAGAAAGTTGTAATTTTTAACAAGTTTCTCAATAAAGATCCTTTATTTGGTCATCATCGGTCGAATTTTTTTCTTCGTTTTACCAATAAAATTGTTAAGATAAAATTCGGTTACTCATTCGTCTCACGAATGTTTATCTAAGATCCACTTAAAGAAAAAAAAAATTTAATGATTTATCTTACTTCTGAAAGCTTAGTATCTTAATTACGAACAAAACTAAATGGAATAAAGGATTCTTTCTATTTTCATTTTAAAAAATATACTTTGTTTCTGTATTAATCAAATATATCTTTTCGTATTTAGAAGTTTTAAATCGAAAATTAACAAATTTTCCTTCAGTTTTTTTTTTATATCTTAAGAAGCCATAAAACTTATCAACATCTGAATTATAAGTAATTAAGAATTGCAATTATGTAATAAAATTAACGAGATATAAATGTTTAAGAAAATTAGTTTATGTGATAAAATGTTAATCAAGTAGAAGGCTTCTTTTTGCTTTATATCGGGGCAAAGAATTCGTTTCTTGGAAATCATTTCCATAGCCGTAATACCGAGGTAAGGTAACAAATAGAGCAAGTTACAAGTCGAAGGGGCTTTCAGCTTGCTTAAAAAAAAATAGGAAAGGCAAAACAAACGAGAGCGAGAATAACAAATAGAGATATGTAGCAGAGAAAAGAGCAGCAGATGTCCTGACCTAATAATTAACAAAATAAACGGGTTCGGCTGCTTAATATTTCATGCGCGACGTGGTGGCCAACTTGACTGATTAGACAGTCAAACGGCAAATGATGTGGTCCGAACGACTGTGGCGCCATCTATAACTTAATTACTACCACCTCAGAGGCGCTTGCTTCAATAGTTGGCTATTGACTTAATCATTGATGCAGACGTATATCCCCGGCCGTCATGCCTCCTAATCTCATTACTCCTTCTACCGACAGAAATATCACCTGATGTTAATGTGCTCCTCGAACTGTTTTCTCAGTTGACTACGATCCGCAGTTTTATGGACCTACCTTGATAAACTAAATTTCCGAGTAATTATGGCAGGGATATAACATTTATTCTACAGGTGGCCCCCCTTTCTCTCTCTCTCTCTCTCTCTTTCCTCGTTGCTTCTATATCTACGCTGTATTCATAATTTTGAATTCGGAAGACATTTCCCTAAACAGGAAAAAATAATATTAGAAAAAACCTTACACAAAATCTTATTTTTCTTCCTTTGCAGAAAAGAATCCAAGCGTAATTTAACGTAATTTATCGAAATATCCTTAACGTTTGCAATTACGAAAAATATATATTTACCTTTCGCCTGGTTTATTTTTGTGCAAGATTATTAAATAGAAATGTCCGGATTTAATTAAAATTGTTCGTGAGAAGAATCTAGAAACGAGAAACTGCATTTCATGCAAGAAAGAATCCATTTCTTTTAGAGAAAAACAGAAATATTGATCTTTAGAGTACAGAAGGTAAATCAATAAACTTTACAATTCTTATCGTTCATATTATATATTAAACTAACAACTAACCATAGAATAATTAAGAAGACAGCGTCGTAATTGTCAGTAAACTAAATTCTCTTTCATTTGATTAACATCATTTCTCTTATTTTATTAGAATGAGATATTTTTAACACTAGAGTTCTGTTTCAATAAACAAATAGTCCATAGAAGTAACTTACATTAAATACAATCGATGTAATGAGACAGAAATATCTTTAGAACATGATAACGATGAAGCTAATTAGACCTTGTATGCTTTTGATCTCCTTTCCTATAGATTTTTCAATAGTCTGTAAGTGGAGAGATTAAATTTATCCATAAGAAACAGCAAAATTTGTTGATTTATGATCTAAAAACAATCGTTAACGTCTATAGAAAAAAAATTATCTTATAATTACACAATATTCTTTGGAGATTTCCACATATATTTATGTATGATATTAACGCTCATTTTTTAAAACAATTAGTATGGGTTGACGCAGTTTTTAATGAAATTAATATTTTACAATTTAGTAAGAATGCATTTCCAAATTGAATATAGGTTATAAGTTTGTTAAACTCAAATTCCGTGTAATTACAGTCAGTTGAAAAGAACAAAATTGTAGTTAATCATCGAGTGCACTCTCTTCACTTGGAATGCTGCCAGTGGAGTTGGAAAAATTGATATATAGAACTATATGTAAAGAAATCACATGACCTATATGGGTCGTGAAAATTTTCCGAATTGCCGATTCATATTTTATGTATACATGTAATAGAATCGGCAAACTGAGAAAGTCGGACATCGCTTAGACGTATGTGACACATATATAACAGGATTAAAGAAAATTACACAGTCGGTATCACCGCAATCCAACCTCAACGATATAACAGGGTGTTATAACTACAAAAGAGGAGGAGGGAGTAGCTGCATAATCTAAAAGGCTACTTTGCATTTACAAATACAAACGATCGGCAGTCGGTCGAATCCCAAGAGCATGTACAGTAAGACGACAGGGAATAAAGGCGACAGATTGCTCAAATAGGCGTCTGTCTGTATGTGCGGACATTAGAGAGAACAATATACCTCTCAGCTAGATAGAGTCAGCAAATACTCAGTCATTTCCATATAGATAGAAGTGGGATGCTATAAATCACCCGACTTCTACACTAACTACACATTTATAGACACTGGTAGTAACATGATTTATTAAATATCGATTGTGCGGAGGCGCCCCTCGGGGAGTATCGCCGTCTAAATCGCTGCAAATGTGTCCCCTTTCAATTTCGTTTTCACAGCTGTTCCCTAACTTAAAACTTCACTCCGCTGACACCAGAGGGAACACTTTAATTATGTCACTAAACTTTTAATCGACGTGCTCCTTTTTTACCCACGATTCCGCGTCGTGCGGGGCGGACAGCCGCTGACCTGTGACCTCGTCGATCCGCCACCTATGTGGTCTGGTTGACAGCATTTCGTACATCCGCCCTACTTATATTCTTTTTGATTGGCACGTCGCTCGTTTCTTCTTAAATACTCCGATTCGCTTCCAAATTACAATCGAGTTTCAATCCTCCTCCTCCTCCTCTCTTAATCCCGCATATAAGCTACTTAATTGATTTTTGTGTTATCAATCGCTAATCTGATTTAAACCGCTCGTTTAATAGTAGCAATTATCCGAAAACAAATTTATTTAACTTAAATTTAATCTTGTTAGTATCTTTGATAGATTTTCAATTATTAATAAGAGAAATTATTCCAGCTTTTTACATTGTCTTGCGTTTATAAATAATTGATGAATTCTCAATCTGGAAAATTCTAGTCTGCCAAGGAGTTTTAGCACTACAGTTGGGTTTTAAATAAATAATGTTATCTATTAACTATTAACTCTTACATAATAAATATTAAATAAGAAAGAGGATATTTTTGTTATTAAAAGAAGGCAATTTCTTTCCAAGAAAGGGCAAACTTTTATTGGTGTTGCCGTGTTGTTCTACGTCTTAATCTCTACTGACAGACAAAGTCAAATTTTCATGAGGCCTAATAAGCTACTATGGACATCGAGATAGCAATGAAATTTATTGCTCACCCCAAGGGTGCTGGGGTCGACCACCAAATCGAGGAAAATGCCTCTATACCGAGTACGCTAATTGAATTGCTGACGTTAAGGAACGGACCTTTAAGATCATAGAGAATAGTTCGGGACGAGAAATAACTGTTTCGATTACATTGTCATTCGAAACACTTCTAACAAAAATTGAACTTTCAACAATCAGTAGATTGAAGTGAGCACTTAACGATATTTTAATTTTTGATGCACCGAGAACATCAATAATTTAACGCATGACGTACGTTGGGATGGGTTAACTGTTAACAACTTTTATTTTCTACCAGTTCTTCATCTAACTTTAAACTTGCTTCCACTTTAATCAAATATGCAATAAATCTCTAATTTAACACCAATAATAATTAAATCAGTTACGTCGTATTTTAAATCGTTTCCGCGGTTTTAATTTATTATTTTTTTTATCAGAAAATTTGAAGACGAGATGTGTGTCATTTAAGACCTGCGAATGCATAAAATAGAAAGCTTTTTATAAAAGAAATTATGGGTTTTTTTCCCTAGTTATAAAATTAAACTTTACTTCGGTAATTGCTCCTGTAAAACACACTTCACTGTATAACTCGAATGCTTAAAATTTTGAAAAATAATAAAATAATGAATTTACACAATACAAAAATGGTTTAGAATAAATAAAATTTGTGCAACAGCTTCAAAATTTTATCAAGCTGTATTTTTTCTGTTGATAATAAAGCAAAGAAGAATAACATTGTTGAATATAATTTATACTTTAATAGCTAGTTTTCAGACAATTGACGATAATTCATCTATTTGAATTGCTTCTAATAATCTTATAATCCAGCACGGTGCTGGAGGAACTAATACGGAATTTACGAACCATTGCATGGGGTAGAGAAAGACTCCATCCCAATAGGAAGACATTTTGACAGTTAGTTCATTCTTTAATTCTCTTATCTTCTAACGTCATTTTTCCATATATATACAATTTCTACATCAATAGAGCAGAAAAAGAAACAGTTTTTTATGTTCTAGAATCTATAGTTAGTAAAAAAATGACTTATACTTCATCCATCTGGAAATCCCCAACGTTCCTCAAGCGTAATACATATGACAAGAAGGGATATTTATGATACAAGTGATATCTATTATATAGCCAAGTATGTCAATAATTATGGCAAAAAAAGAGAAAAATCTGTAGCCATTTTTATATGATTTTACTTTACGGTCATATTGTTACCGGACCTACAGACTATAACAATTTTTCTGAATTTTTACCACTTTATGGTTATATATTTCTACAAATCTATATAAATGCAATCAATATTTCCTTTGAAAAGTCTTCTTTCGTAGAGGAATCCTCGAATATAGAAATTCAAGCAATATCCAATGCTTACTAGAAGCGAATTTAAATGTAATTAGTATAGTAAAAAGTTAATAAGTATATTAACATGACTCTAGATTATAAATTTTCCTCCAAACACGAAGTGAAGACAACAATTAACTTTGGATTTTAAACTGTTTAGAAGATGGAGATTAAGAAAGAAACCGAAACATATTTAAATTTCAGAAGGTTAAATAGAAAAAGAATCAGTAATATTACACGGGTTAGACCGTTCGTAATTATTTTTCCTGTGAAGATTTCGACCTTTAGCTACATCTGTTGAGACAAGTTGCTTTAATTCACCCATGAACTAGTAGAGGGCAGGTGAGTAATTACAGGATGTTAGGTTAATTAAACAGGAGAGAAACTTGAATGATTTAGTAGAATAGAAACAATTTGGATGATGATACAAGCAAAACGTTTGCTGTGGGTAATTGTTAATTAATTAAATTAACTTAAGAGAAAGTTAGCGGTTAACAAATCTTACCCCTGCAAATCTCTCATCAAAATTTGATTCATCTGTCTCTTTGCTTGATTAATGGAGGAAGTTTGCTACCTACAATTAGGAATTGCTTACCCGACTGCTACTAGTACTACTACAGTATTAACTAAATCTGGGGTTAGAGGTGTTGTGAATATTTTAGGTTGCTGCTAACTTAATGTTCCTCCAGACGAGGTTGTAAAGGTACTCCCTTAGGATTCACTTTCTTATAGAGAATACTCGATCTCTATTAGTTTGTCTTTCTTGCTTTTAAAAATTCAACTGAAATTCTTCTTATTTTTCTTCTCGTTTAACTCTTTAATATTCATAAAAACTGATTTCGATTTAAATGTAAAATCCATTCGATAATGAATATTTTATCTCCAACTCCTCCTGAAGTTAATTGTCTATAGGAAACGAATGCAGCTGAATATACTTCAGATAATTTAAGAAAATAAAACTGCATTCGTGTTCTATATAACTATTTAAACGGTGTAAATTTTCTAAGTTAAAGTAATTGATAAAATAGATAGAATACATCATTGTTCTTTAGTAATGAGATGAGAAGTAAAAAACAAATTTCATTATACGAATCATTAGCATAGGTAAAAGTTCGGGTAAAAATTACATAGTTTTATCGAATTTAGCCTAATTTCGAAGCAATTTTAGGTGCCATTAAATTAAAAAATTGATTTTTTTTAAAAATTATATATACTACGAAATTCGAACATTATTGTCTCGAATTTTTAATGTATGTACGAAATACGTCACACGTGACGAATCGCAGTTCGATTGTGTTTCTCGNGTTTTAATATTGCACACATTATTCCTGCAAGAAACTAATTAAAATCGGTTTTATCAAATTATTTTTATTATAAGTTTCTAGATTTATCGTCTTTATAGCAAGACAAACTTTAATAAAAATTCACTTATTATAAGACTAATATAAGTAAATAGGTCCAATATTAATTTTTTTTAAAGTTGCAAATTTAAATTAAAGTCTGTTAATATTAGCCTTTAATTGAAAATTTAAGATTAAATTTAAGTTAAAGCTGTCTGAGATGAAATTTTTATAAGAAAGATAAGTTTCGAATTAAGAAAATTATATTCTGGCATCAAAATTTTGTGAAGATGGAGGGTTAATAAGTCATTATTAATTAGAATTTTTGAAAATTAAGCAATATTTAGTAGTTGACGTAAAGGAATTGTTTTATTTAGTTTAAAAATGTTTTAAACTAAATAATTTTATAACCTTATTACGTGGAGTAGATTACGATCTTCAAAATCCTATTAGTCTTATAGATAAAGTAAACAATGAAATCGTACGTTCATAGGAAAACCCCGAGGGCCTAAACTTTATACGAATTGAGAAGAGGAGGATTTCGGTCTCATTCACTGTGAAAAGAAAGAAGAATAAAGAAAAGGCATTGCGTGTGGACCTCCTAGGACATAATTTGCCTAAGGTCATGGAAGTCAATTAGAGGATGACGTGTAATTGCAGAATTCTAGTTATCGTCAAACAAATCGCAGATTCTTTGCCACCCAGAAGCAGAAATCACACAATATTATTGAGATTACAGATGTGGCGCAGTTTATGCAACAAAGCCATTGATTAATAGGCCCGGGGTTATGAAGACGACAAGTAATGCGATGCAGCCTCACTCTTACTGTATTATTACACGCTGCTGAGAGCTGGGAGGTCGCTTTCTCTGCTAAGTGGTCTGTTATTTGCCTATATCTCTCTACTGTATTATTTGCTTGTATGACTAATGACCTGATTTATCTTACATCTTCTGATATTTTGAAAAAAAAAACCTATTAAAAGTTTAATGTATAAAACTATTTTTTTTTTTTGGTATAACTTCATTGATTTTGAGTTGGTAGTTTACATTTTACAGTACAAAATCAATTTCCTCTCTATAAAAAAGAAAAAACTCAAAGAATTAAATAAACCCAAATATACGGCTTGTAAACATTCCCATTCTCTTAATCATTGTTTTAATTGCAAGTTCTTCTCTCATTATCAAAAGGCAGATCTGGATTTATTAAGAAATAATAAATGTTTGAGAAAATATTAAGAAAAAAAATTTAATTAGGTTATATAGAAGCGTATGTTATGAAAATCATATAATATTTTTACTTAAAATTTTGATAGAATTCCGATAAAAAAAAACTGATTTCTAACCTAAAAAATCACCAGAAAATTAAATATAAGCCAACGTAGTATCATTATGTATTGTATTTTTTCCCTAAATATATCTTAGAAAAAATCCTCTAGATCTTAAGTCTATTATTCTCGTGTGAGTGATTAAGCCACCCTAATGTTTATATTAAACTTATAATAATGTTTTATTGTACTTTGTTTGAGTTCGTATTAGCTTAAAATATAATGTTACATTAATTCAGTTTTACAAAATTGGTCTAGCTATAGCCCTAAATTAACAATGGGACTAAGACAACAAAGAAGCTAAACTTATAATTTCGAATGAACAATAATATATATGAAAGATCGACGAGTATCAATTCATTTTTGATACGAATGTAAATTAGCCACTTAAAGTTGACTTTTTATAGCCTGAGATCTACCCTCTTTGCTAGGATTTGTCTACTGCAAAGATTATTTCTTCGGCCCACTATCAAATTATAGCTTATGATGGATGTGGATAGCCCACTTCAGCAATTCAACCTCCTGGTCACCCCGCCCTTCTTCATTTTGGATCTAGGGCGGGGCACCCGTTGATAGGTGGGCTAAAATAGCTAATCATTCATCTACTTACCTACACGTGATTTAAAAGACCGCCTACCTAAGAGGCATTTTCTTTTAGACCCGCCTTACTCTATTAGTGTATCTAGATATATAGTCCCCCATATTGACTTTTTAAAGGCTTTTTTTACTCTAAAATCGATTTATAAACACTTTGTTTTGATAAAATATAAGCAAATAATTACTAATTACAAATATTTAAATTATACTTTTAATAGACTACTTTTTTATATATTTAGTTCTTAAAAAGGTTAACTGAATTATGAATAAACTTGAATTTTAATATTTCTCCTTAAGAAGTGTTTTAGAAATTCTTTAATGTTTAGAATATTCTCATTATTAAATAAATATATAAAAAATTATTGTTTATTAGCGAAACCAATAAAAATTTCAAATGCCAAACGAACAGCCAGATTCTTTGTTGGGCTATAAGGGTAAATAATTATTAAGCAATTTGATGGGAGGCAAGCCTCCAGGCCTCAACGTCTTGTTAAATATAATTAATTAATTAATTTTTATTTAAATTTTAAAATATTCTGGAAGGAAAGATCGGATCGAACCCGCAGCTTCTGCTTATTGTAATTACTATAGAGTTAGTTGTATTTATAATATATATATATTATTTAATATATAATAAATTCTACTAGATTTCACTTTTAATAGTTTGAAAATATGATTATCGTCATCTTATTAAATGATTTTAACTTTAAATAAATTCATTTTTTTGAAAGATTTTTAAATCGATTAAACGCAAAAAACATTTAAAAGTTTAATTAAAATTAAAATATAAATTAATTTTAATTAAAATTATCTATTATAATTGCCCATTATAAGTTTGCAATTTTTAAAATGTTATTATTTACTTTCAAATTTCTTATTTCCTACATTTATTAAATTGTATACAGAATAAAGCATTAGTAATATTAAACTTATTATCGAATAATGTGCTTTTACTTTTTTGAGCATTCACTATACACAAAACCTGTTTAAAACGGAAACCTGCCAAACCGGAAGAAATATTCGATACTTTGCGAGTCTGGTTTACACAGGTTTTACTGTATATTAATTGCATAAACTATAATATTACACAAACTACAGTTTATAGATGCCGTTTTTCGACACAAACTTCATTTCGTCTTGAGAATACAACATATATTAAGTTTCATATTGTAACTTATTCATTTCTTCATTGCTTCACATAATTATGAAAACTTTAAAAAAAATCTCTGCTTAATTTATAAAAACGTGAGATAATCTTTCGTTAAATTAAATATAAGCAGACAGTCTGTTAATGCTTTAATTTCCAAAACACACCTTTAAGCTACGGGCATGTTTAAACGGTAATGACGTCGATAATGAAACTATTGTTGCTTCACGTGATCACGTGACCGAACAGTAGTCACTGGGTTAATTTTCCTAACCGCTAGTTTTCTCCAGACTGTCATTGCGGCCGTGTATTTCCGTTGAGTAAGATTGTTCTCCAAATTATACCCTTCGACGGTAATCCATCAAAGGAGGATGAAGACGTATTATGTGCGGGTCGGGTAACTGACCTCATATAGTTCTCTAATAGTCCCTCTATAGTAGGAAACAAGTCCTTTCAATTATCTCCACGACGTAAATCTGTCTCCTATATATGCATATTGTTTCTAAGATTTCTTTAAGTCTACTCTAAATTAGACAAAATATCTTGAATCTTTCATTTATTATATTGATCCTTAATGGCATAAATTTCAAATTATACTTAAATTATTCTTATGTTTTCTTCTTTTAAACCTTTAAAAAACTGCTTAATGAAAGCTTATATAAAGTTTTATTTATATAAAACATCCTAATGATTTGAATATATTATATAAAATTAATTATAATTATTCACTTATTACAAAATTTTAAAAGATTATACTCGTAGGAGCAAGAAATTTGTACATTTATTGAATTAATTGTTTTTTATGTTTTTCTATAAGAAAAAAATATATTTAAATGGTTATTTTTGTTTATAACAGTATAGAAAGGCATTAGAAAATTTAAATTTTTCTAGTTTTATTGTAGTAAAAATATAAGAATTTATGTTAAAATGAGAAAAATAAATGAATGCTGTTTTGTTTAATTATAACAAAATGTAAAGTTTATATACTAGAGAATAATTCATATACAGTCAAAAACTTCTAAACAATGGCCACTGATAGGAACATTAAAAAAATGGCCGTTGCTTGAAGGTTATTTTGTATGTATTTTTTTGTTTTTTGTTTTAAAAACAAAAAAAAATGTTTCTAAAGAAAATGGCCGCTGTACGTAAGTGAAAGTTAAACAACACAATGTCCTCTAGAAATGTTGTATACTATATTGGCTCTATACTGTACAGTACATAACTTATAATAATAAAAATCGAAGTTTCGTTAAATCTAAATAAGATTTTTTGTATAATAGGCAAGAAAATGACTCCTAATTTTAGAAAATAAATGACAGTTATGAATAAAACACTGTTTAAAACGTAATCTTTACAATTATCTTGAAAACTCAAAAGTCCGAAACTTCTAAGCAGATTTATTAATTTAAGAGATAAATCAGTACAGATCGAAGGAAAGACACACAACAGATTGAGATTTTTTCGGGAGAAAAATACCTTAAAATAAGACAAAAATAGAATTTAAATTCAAATTTTTTCGTATTTATGTTTGCTGTGTTGTTATATGTAGTCTAGTATTGTTATATTCATTATCTTAAGAAATTAATAAATAAATTCTTATTTTATTTATAATTATAAATATATTTTCTGTTATAATCTAGAATATCGTAGATAAATTCTGTAATATTATAACAAGTAGGCCTAAGTCAAAACAGATGTAAAATCTCATCGTATCGAGAGATTTTATTCCTTTAATACGGAAATAAAATGAAATATTTGAATGATAGTTAAAAAATAAACGCTGTAGGCACCTATCATAAATGAGTATAGCAGTTGGCAATGTTATAATTAAATTGATACTGGCGATTGTAGTGAAAAACCGTGTTTAGAAGAACCTACGAATCAAAGGACTTTCCTTCGTTTCAATAGTTTGGTCCTCATAATTTTTTAAGTACCGGAACTAACATAAAGGACTACTTATGCTTGGAATTGTTCATAACAATAGCTAGGCCTATTGTATTGTAAAAGCTGGGGATGAGAACTTTCTGGGGATTAAGGTCACTCCCAAAATCTCTCACCTCGGCTGTCTGTCGGCTCGCTAATGACAGAGTACGGGATCTCACCTCCGGATAAATGGACCGTTATTATATCTTTTATTAGTCTTTTTCTCTTAAAAACTTTTTACCAGCCAGCCTGTTGTTTTATTTTTGTTTCTTCTGGGATCCTTCTACCGAATGAGAACAAAACATTCGTAAGGCGATTTTCTCAAAGGTACTATTCATTTGTTTTGCATTATTACATCTAAAATGATTTACCTCGTAATTATTTAGGAGAATAATAAAGATTTTAACCTTCTAATTAGCAATTTTCATCTTCTTCTAGATGAATTTCCGATGCGTACTGTACTGTACATTCGTCCGAAAGTTAAAGTACCTTTTTATAAACGCTTAACAATTTGAAATTTTAAGACGGGATCTATATTTTGAGTTATTTACGCTTCAGTTATTGAACGAGATTTGATAGAAAAGTGAAGTAAAGCCGAGTCAAATCCATTTACAAAAGACTTTTGTAGGCAAGTTTTTATGAGAATGAAAAAGTGGACGTCTTTTAGCACTTAGTAGTAGACTCGGAATGGAAGATAGATGCCCGAGGCATAATGGAGTGGGTGGTCATCTTTTAAGTAATTTGGAAGAAGAGATGTCAAAATGACAAGTGAAAAAACTTTCACACGCGCGTCACCGATCTAGTTCAGAATTGGCGTGTACAGGGTAAGAATATCTGTCATGAACATGGAAGAAATTGGAAAAAATAGCTTAGAAGAAACTGAGAGAAAAGTGTGAAAACTCTAATCGAATTCAGTTATTAAAATAATTACAATAATAGTGTCATAACGCAGTTAACTAACTCGGTTCTTAAAATATTAGGCCTATTTACAGTTAAAAATAAAGGGCATGTTTAAATTATTCATAGATACTAATGTTTTCTTCTTGACGGGATCATTTCGTGTAATATAAACCTTAATTAATTAGGCCTACAACATTGACAATTTGAAAAAATTTGAAAAACAGCTAAATAAACTCGTATCGTAATTAAACAGAGTAGAATAAACATTTGGACTATTTAATTATCAAATCATACAGAAAAAAACATTCATAAATAGGTCTACAGCGTGTGTCATATAATAAGGTTATAACATTAATAACATAGTTAAATAAGTTTCATAATGCTTCTTCAATAGCAAAAATGGTGTCACTTATCACAGAATATAATAGTAAATAGAATTATTTATCTTTTATAACCACTTATAACATAAATATTTCATTATTTATTGTTCTTATAACACAATAACGAACACTATTATTCGTATACAAATGATAGTTTCTCCCTTTCCAGTTTATTATCTGATCCGGATGACGTCGGGTAATCTGTTAGGATCCCTAAATTAACATTCTGTAAAAATATATCTTATTTACGATCGATCACGTGATTGGGTGGGTAAGAATTTATGGAGAGATCGGCGGATCTAGAAAAGAGGGAGCTCGTTTCCTTCCCAGATAGGGATTTGTTTATATAAGGCGACATCCATAAAACTGGCTTTTGTCTTCCCACACCTTCTGTTGGCCCGGTAAATAACCGAACAGCTGCTGTAACAACGACACAACCGGAACGTAACATAACGGAGGAAAGTAAGATCGTAAAACCACAACAACTTCTTATATTAGGTCGTCGACGAAGAATTTTGTTGTCTCAACTACGACAGATGAGACCCCAATTTAGTCAAATCCTATAAAGAATTTCTACAGCACCATTTCAATTTTCCACTACCCAAACACCCCGGCGGTGGGGGAGGAGGAGATACTTAAAATAGTTTATGGCGCTGGAGAAGAACTCATGCGTGGTATTGGCTCGACGGAGGACAATCCGACTCTGCATCTCGCGTCCGGTATACGAGTAAAGGGACGCGTCACGTGATCGCAATTATAAGAAAAGGCATTGTCGGACACAAATGCCCCCTTTTTTCGTATCGGAGTATTTATTAGGACAGTTTAGAAGAACAGTAGTGGGTCTATTGGAGCTTAGGGAAATAACATTACTTCAATTGGATGCTTTACATGGAGATAGTCCCTGAGGGAGGTAGTGTAACTTATTTTGCCTTTTCCAGCCTTTTTTTTTTATTTTTCTCTCTCTCTCTCCCTCCCTTTCTCTGTCAGACTTCTGTAAATGCAAAGACACTAAACTGAATGAATTTATTTAAAATTTTGTAATTTAAAAATAGTAAAACCCAAGTGAGTAAGTAATTAGGTCGGTTGAAGAATAGTTTCAAAACATGAATTATAAACAAAAATGTATTTCACAATACTTTCTTATTTCTGAATTTATCTGTTTCGGGCAGGTTTTTGTTCCATTCAAATTTAGAAAAAAATTTAAAATTATCGATATATTTCTTGATATTGACTCCATTTCTCAATTAAAACTCAAATGACCAACAAGACATAAAGCTAAATAAAACAAAATTATAATAAAATAATTCCAAATAAAATAAAATCAACAATTGAGTAAACGTAAAAGATTTTGTTTATAATTAATTAACTCATTTAATGCTAGTTTAGAATTTAAAAAGATATATATATGTAGATAAATCGGTCTTTAAAATATTAAAAATTATGGTAAATTATTTGAAAAAATTCTAACATAAAAAGATTAAATAATGTTACAAAAGCTAAACACAAACGCAACGGATGAAAAGCGAATTGTAAAAAGTGTGAACAGTAGAAATAAATCTCGCGGTACGAGATAAACTTACTGTATACAGTACAATACATTACGAATAATAGGAACAATATAGCAAAAGACGAAGGTCAGATGACCACATCACGTGACCGTTCGCTATTTTGTCGTTATTTTTATCTGCTGCACGTGGCGATACGCGTCACGATCCGTAACTGATAAGTGGATCTATTTCTGCAGTTCGGCCTTTCCTTTTCTTGTCGTTTCTGTTTCACCGACTTCAACAAAGCTGCGTTTTTTTCGCCTGAAAGATTCCAACGCTTGGTTTTCTTCTTCAATTTATCAATTGTTATCTACTCATGTTTTTACAATTAAAAAAAAATTATAACTAGACTATCTGTTATGAAAGAAGACAGCTTATTAATCTCTACAATATTCCTGATTCTTTTTTATTTTTTATTTTCTGTTGCAAAGAGTATCATTTTTTTGTTGATGTCTATCAAGAGAGTGATAACAATAGCAAAATACGTTCACAGACAGAAAGTGATGACTAAGTATTTTGAAGGATGTTTTTCTTTCTTCGTCTACAGGGAAACCACAAAGCTCTATTGTCGTTCGTCTAACAACATATAAAGGTCAAAGGTCGACCAAAATTGACGGCCCGACAATAGTTGTTGTTGGAGGTTGACAAACATATCGAGATGTGTAAATGCTCTTTGAGATTCTTAACACAAATAATAGAGAATAAAGTTTAAACAGATACAAAACTTCAGGATTATTTATATAATATACTTTCCGGTGCAAAAAAATAAGGGCTTAAATTATAAACTTATTTAATAAATTCNTAACTTTATTGTAGTCTGACCAGGGCATAAAGCCAAAACGCGCCATGGAACAATGAAATGAAGGAAAGTTACAAGTCTCTGGGTTAGTTTTTTAGCAATCTTTTGGCAAGATGCTACAATAGAATACAGGATAAATTCTCGTGATTGTAGAACATCGTATTTTAAATATCAAGCGTCATTCTTAACGAGTATAATGTAAAAAATAATCTAACTAATATCACTTTTTTAAAAACCGTTTTGAAGTAAAAGAGTTTTGAGAGTAAGAATCAGTTCTTACTCTCAAAACTCATTTATTAAAGTGAGTTAGAAATAAAAAAAAACAACATTGAAAGCTAATAAAACTCTGTAAAATGATGGCATTCCTTTATTTTAATATTCAAACAATAATTAATTCTCCTACAATTTTTACCCATTATATAGCCTAATACATATAATTATTCGTAATATAAATAAACTATTTTAATTAAATATTAACAAAATTTATTATAAAATAATAAAAAAAGAAAAGAAATTTTCAATGACTGATTCCAAAAACTTGAAATTTATAGAATCATATTAATATAATTTAAAAGGTAAAATATTTGATGAATATAATTCCAACTATAGGCAATGGTTTATATGTATTGCAAATATTTTTTCAGTGTTTCCTGACATTAAATTGTGTATATAACATTTTGTCGTGTTTGAATGTCGTGTCAAACAAAGATTAAGCATGACTGTTTGCTGGATAAGGTCAGGTGTTTATATAAAGAAAATCCTGTATTTCTATACTTTTATACTGTATTTTTCGAATACACAAATAAAAGTATAGATGACAAAATGAAATATTCTGCCTGAACAAACAATTGAAGGTTAATACAAGCTTATTTATAGATGCTATGTTCGATGATGCATCAAAATTACTGCAAATAATGCAAAATATGAGTGATTGTGTATTAATTTAATAATTATATTTAATTCTAAAATATAAATATTTTTTAATTTAAAATTTACTTTTTAATCATATTAACTAAATTCATCAATTCTTATCCACGTATGAGTCTGGTATCGGTATAAAAAAAGAAAATGTTTATTTGGAAATCCTTACAAAAATAAACCACTCATATTACACCCATTTTGATTTTAATTTGTACCGCTATCTACTTAAAAGATTTTTTTGGGGATGAAATTCCGACCACACAAGTGGCCAACATGAAGTAAATGTGGTTGTTGCGTATCGGATGCAGCACAATAAATTATCATGTACACAGGGGAATGGCGGTGAGAAGTGGAGTGGTTTGTGTAACGAGAGACCACACCAAAAGAAGGGGATTTTGTCACATCTACTTTGTCATTTCTTTAAATGAAGTCGCTCTCCAGATGAGCTTGTTAAAAAATGTCTGGATATCCAATCTGTTTAACCGAAAGGAGTCTTACAAAAGCTAAATTCGTTCCAACATCAGGTATAAAACTAAACAGAGAAGGGTACTATAATAACAATTGTGCATTTTAAAATATACGTAATTAAATAGTGATTACTAGAGAATTTTATATAAGTTATATATGTATTTACTTTACCATAAAGTAACGACAGTTAACATATCTTTACAGATTTATGTTACAGACTTACGTCTACGACAAGTGAAGAGTAAAGGAAACGACACTCACATGATTTGATACCAATTTTCATTCCCGAATTTAAATATGACTTCTCTAGTAATTCGAGTCATTTGTATTGTGAACCAAGAATGTAGGCCCGTAAATGATAAACAAAACTAAACTATCTTTAAGTAATCTGAATATGATCATAGGCATATTTAGGGGAAGACAGAGAAGCCTCCCTCTTAAATAGAAAGTTAAAATACATGTATAGAAAATATTAGATTTATCTAAAAGTTTAAATTTACGCACAGATATATTCCCGATACCTCACTTAAGATAATACTTGATCATTCATTGTTCATGATACAGCAGCAGAGGTCTGTTTTAGAGTGTAAAGTTAATATATTCTACATCGATTAAAACTCGATAATCATATCGTTATTATATTCAGAAAATTTTTACCATTATGATTTCCAGTCAATACGTATGAAAAATTATTATATCGATCATTGCATATTGTTATTACGTTAACAGACTTCATGAAATTCTGCATTTATTTAATATTAAAGAATGAAAAGATAGTATTGATAAATTTTATAACAATCAATTTTAGAAGCAAACTTTCTGATGTTAATTTTAATTTTAGGATAAAATGTAGATTATATAAGGCTAATTTTATATTTAAAAAATTATCGGAAATTTTTATAAAAAATAAATTAAGATTATTAATCGTTAAAAATTTCTTTCTCGTAATAAGATCATAGAGTTTAAGGATAAAAAGTTAAATTATTCCAGTTTAAAGAGGATGAAAATAGATTATATTTGAGAATAAAAAGTAAACTGTGTTACAAGTCGATGGGTTAGATTTTAGTCTATGGGTTAGTTTTTTAGCAATCTTTTGGCAAGATGCTACAATAGAATACAGGATAAATTCTCGTGATTGTAGAACATCGTATTTTAAATATCAAGCGTCATTCTTAACGAGTATAATGTAAAAAATAATCTAACTAATATCACTTTTTTAAAAACCGTTTTGAAGTAAAAGAGTTTTGAGAGTAAGAATCAGTTCTTACTCTCAAAACTCATTTATTAAAGTGAGTTAGAAATAAAAAAAAACAACATTGAAAGCTAATAAAACTCTGTAAAATGATGGCATTCCTTTATTTTAATATTCAAACAATAATTAATTCTCCTACAATTTTTACCCATTATATAGCCTAATACATATAATTATTCGTAATATAAATAAACTATTTTAATTAAATATTAACAAAATTTATTATAAAATAATAAAAAAAGAAAAGAAATTTTCAATGACTGATTCCAAAAACTTGAAATTTATAGAATCATATTAATATAATTTAAAAGGTAAAATATTTGATGAATATAATTCCAACTATAGGCAATGGTTTATATGTATTGCAAATATTTTTTCAGTGTTTCCTGACATTAAATTGTGTATATAACATTTTGTCGTGTTTGAATGTCGTGTCAAACAAAGATTAAGCATGACTGTTTGCTGGANGTAAAAATAAAAAAAAAAAAACTTTTTAATTTTTTATTATATTTGAAGATCATAAGAAAAAAATTATAATTAGATTTAAGTTCTTACTAATAGAAATTCTATCCATCTATTAATCCTAGCATTTTATAGTTCTAATGAATTATTAAAAAAAAACTAAATTACTGTATTGATACATAAGTAAAATTTCTGTTAATTTGCACTATTCGATACAGTAAACTGGAATAGTTTATTATATTTATTTTTTTTATAGTAATTCATTAATCTTACTTAAATAAAAGTCGTCTAAGAAACTAACTAACTTGTAAAATCAATGAAATAAACTAATTAATAGATGTGCATTTTATAATTTTCTATTCTTGAGCAATTACTCATAGTGCTAACGTTTCTAGGATTATTTTATGAACTAGCATTATTTGACATTAAATTATTACTCATTTTTCAATTTAAAGTTGAAGATACTTGATAATTAAGTCCACTAAAAATGTTTTTATTATGTTAATATTACAGAATTTAATGTTATACATTCATTAATTTATTAAAAAATCAACTTAAGATTTAAATTTATGATAAATCAGTTTAACGAGATATAATGTGCTTAAACTATAATTTAAATACTTTTTAATTTTAGTTTTCTCTATAACCTATATTTTTAAAATCAGTTTTATTGTATTTAAAATTTTAAAATAGATATGTTAACAAGAAATTACTCTGTAATAATTACTTTAAAAATTTAAATAAATAAATAAAAATCTACCGATTAAATATCTAATAAGATTAATAATATTATACATCAAATTTAGCTAGAAAAAGTCTTCTAAAAGTGCAAATAATTCTGCAAAGTACAAATTATTTGAGATTGATTGTCACTGACAACAACTAAATTTTGCTAATATCATTTGAATGCTATAAGGGAAAATTTCCTACATTATTTAACTCTCTTATTAGCAATAAATTATTGTTCATTCTTTAATTTAAAGATAAAATACTTCTAAGGTTACTATCTCTTGTTTTTGAGTTGTTACTCATGTCTTATCGTCATTGTCATCTGGTTAGCAATTAACTCACTTTTTAGGTCATTGGAAGCATATTAATCATTTGTTAAGTTTCAAGCTCGTCTGCATAATTATGTTAATAAAAACTTTAAATTAAATGAGCTATTATAAACATAAAACTTAAAAGAAAAGAATTAAGCTAATAAAGATCATAATTTTAGGAGTTTTTTACATAACGTGGATAGTTTTTGAGTGATAAAAATTAAGAAAAAACATGGCTTTATGTAACAAAAATAAGATAGGAAACACGATTAAAAGCATTTAAATATCCACATAATAATAATAATTTGATTATAATTGGCATAAAAATAAACTTAAAATAATCGGAGTGTCTTCTTTTATAAGTCATTAATTTAATATTTTTATTTAAATAAATAAATAAAAATTTAAAATTGACATTCAGGATGCATGAAAGTCCTTTTTGCATAGATTAAAAGAGATTTTTAAGCAAAATTGCTATGATTATTTTGCTTAAAATCGGATAAAGTTTTTTTAAACGATCTATTTTTGTAACTAATTTAAAATAAATAATTTGCTTTCTATTTTAATAAAAACACGAAATAGATATTTACGCAAGATATAAGGAAATGAATAGTGAGGAAGAAATAAAATAATTGGAGTGAACCTCAAATTTCACGGTATAAAAACACTTCCTTATTATAATTTTCGAGAAAATTATAAGCATCAAAAGCGGAAATAATTCATAATAAACAAATAAAAATGGCGCAGTTTATAATTTAATTCCTTACAAAGCAACAAATAAGGAAATAAAACAAACAGGAAAATAAATTAGTTCGCTATCCGACATTGGTTAAATAATCAAAATAACGTCGATTACTTATTATCGATGGCGCCATTGGTGGAACGATCCATACTTTCGGCCTATTGGACGAAAGGCCAGCCAATAAAACTTCCTCTTTTTTAGATGGGAAACGATTCTTTGCTCAATGGATCGGTGAGAGAGCACGTGAGCATGCGCCGATGTTCGAATCAGGTAGGTGGCGCTACGTAGCGGTTAGATTCTCACCTGAATTTAGTAAACGTGATTTTGTCAAGTGTAGTAGATGGTGCTAGACTTGATCATTGCTAGGATGTGTCAATCATTTTGGGATGATTAACATGACGCACACAAAACAACTCTATGAACATCATAAATAGCCGAAATAAATCGGGGACACTATTTTAAGTGCTCTATGGTGTCCCTGATAATATCAATCATGGAAACAGGGGAAAGACAACATTTATCTTATTGTGGACCATTCAATCCCCTGCCTCAGTTGTCGGCTCGTGCCAGGGACTTTTCTATCGATGCCCTGATTTCGGGGTCACAGAGCACCAACACAAGTCTCGTATCGAGCGATGAAAGCGATGAGTCTTTATTGGATCGAGATTCTCCACTTCATCACGAAGCTATATCACCTTTAGGTGAGTACCAGATAATCATCTAAGGCTTTACTGCATAGCTTAATTAATTTCGCTATAATTAAGGATCTCACTTGTTTTTTTTCGCATAGTGTAAAGTGCAGAAAGATCCTGTCAACTAAGTTGCGTTACTCGTGAATCTTTAGTTAACCCGCAGAGCAAAAAATGAATAAATAATAATAAAAAAATTATTTTGCACTCAGTAATAAATTATTAAATATCTTAATAGCATTAAATTAACTGAAAATTCAATCCAGATTTTTTAAATATAAAATTTAATTTTAAATTAAATTTTATATTAAAAAATTTATAAATATTATATAATTTAAAGTAGAAAAACTCCTGTTTTTTTAGAAGTAATTTTCAAAATTTTTAAATATTTTTTTTTCTAAAAAAAGATATAAAAATTAAAGTCAATTAAAGATCGTTAAGAAATTTTTTATCATTAATATCGATGATAAAGTTATAAAAAATTCCTTTATTTTCCATGTTGACAGTCTCAGTGTAAATATTGATAACCAGTAACTGAGATAACAGTTTATAATTGTTTTTTTTAAATATATCATAAATTAAAAATAAGATATTTTAAAACAAAATATCTCATAAGTTAATTTAAAGTAAGCTTAACTTAATTATAATATATTTGAAAAAATTGCTGTTTCTCAAAATATCATTAATTTTTGCTTCAACTGTTAAGAATTCTGAATTAATCTAATACATAATTTAATCTTTGTTACTGCAAGATTTGCCTCCGGGCCTGTAATTATAGCTAAAAGTTACAAACTGGACATTTCGGATTTTTGCTGATAAATGAAAAAAGAATTTCGTTTGGCCTTCGGCATCTCAATGATTTAGTAATGTTAGCATTAATGCTATTTCCTATGAACAAATGCCTATCATTCCTATTTTTCAATGTTGAAATTATAAATTTACGAGTAAGGTTATTTAAAACTTAAAACTTTATAAATTTTTTCCTATTTTAAACTTTTTTTTTATTCTCTTAATTTTTCTCTTTTTTCAACTTTTATTTTCTTAATTTTAATAATGCTAAATAAAATTCACAAATTAATTCTTAAATTTGGATCATATTTATTAATCTCGAATATTTTCCCTTTTTTTTTAATTGAAGTTATTTATAACTTGTCAAAACTTTTTCTTGTAATAACAAACAACTAAGGATTTACAGGGCCCAATTATTATTAACCTGTTGTTTTATTTAGGCCAAGATAATTCAATTTGTCTTAAATATCACTTCTTTACATTGAAAGTTCGCTATTTTCTATTAAGTTTCAACGAATAAATAAATCTATTTATAGAATATAATTAGTAGAATATATTATGTCTATTTTTAAGTGTGAAAAGTATTCTGAAATCGAATATTAGTGTCCATAAATGCTATACTTTCATTCTTAATACACCCATAAAATACTGTACTTCTAAGTGTTTCATATAAATGGAAGCTTAGAAATAAAACTGATAAGAAATTTATTTATAATTTTTTAAGCCTTAGAATGTTACTTTTAGTAACATTTTTAGTTAATTTTATTGTTTTATTCAATCCTGTCGGCCTTCTCTTTAGTGTAGGCCCCCCACAGTTGAATTTTTAAGGCAAAGAAAATCGAGAATTAAACAAACGTTTGGCCTATTTAAAGACAATTATGTTTTAGTATACATTGGAATGATTTAAATTTAAGAGATCTTGTCATTTTTAACCAGTTTGTGATATTAATTAAGTAGTATATATAATCCCTACTATGTTTTTTTATATCAATTTAGTATTATCCATCAAGTGACACTCCATTTTTTCTCTCTCTCTACAAACTTTCAATATTAGAGACAAGCTTAAAGACTAGAAAACAAAATCTTCAATGAGATAATTCCCATATTTATAAGTATATTTAAAGAGTTTTACTCTCAAATATAAATAAATATCTAATCTAAGAGGACGATTTATCTTTTAGTCAAATCTTCCAAGCGTAACGCAAACAATAGCTCTTTAATAAACATATTAATTTTAATATGTAATTTTAAAATAATATTTATATTTTAATTACGCTTCGATTAAATTCTTAACGGATTATATAGGCTATATAAATGTAAAAAATATAAAATTTTTCTTACAGTAATTAGAATTTGGCTTAAATCAGAATGAAAATTTATAATTTAAGTATTTTTATAATTAAAAATAATTAGAGAAAAGGTATGATATAATATTTATTATAGCATAATTTATGTATTAATATCGAACAAGTTCTAAACTCGAAAAGAATATATTTAAAACGTAGAATAAGAGCCGAATTTTACTATTTTATCTTTACTTTTAATGGTTGTTTGAATTTTTATTTGAATTCTTACCGAATATAAAAATCGATTTGAGTTTCACACAAGTCTATCGTTTATATCTTTCTCGGAAATAAAATCCAATATTACTCTGAATTTTTCATTATTTTCCTATAAGCAATACACCTCCATCGATAATGAATTGAGTTTATCCAGATTTGATATGTTTTCCGATAATTCCTAATTTAATAAATAAAAAATTTAAACTTTATTGTAAATAAACTGAAAGTCCAAAATTTTAAATTTCATTTAAGCTAAATAAATAAAGAAAGAAATCGAAGAATTTAGATTAATTAAAGTTAACAATATTTAAAGTTTAAACTCCATCGAATTAATTATCATTAATTAATATAGTAATCTGTAAACGGAAGTTATACTGCACATATAATATTTCCAAAATTATTCCCTAAAAATGCTAGTAAATTACTAAGATTACAAAATAGAGACCATTCTTATTAAATTAGCGTTTTTTACAAGTAAAAAAAATCAAGTAAAGGCAATTGGAAAATGAAATTAATCCTTTAAAATTCAAAAGTCATGATGATAAAATGTGATTAGAGTTATAATAATCAATAGAAAAGATCTTTTTTTGCATAAGAATCTATGCGAAGTTTAGGCTTATATTGCAAGAATAAGCAATCTTTAACAGGTGAAAACAAAACTATAGATTGCTTCCATTCACACGTAAGCACGGTATTAACAATTATACGTTACCAAAAAAAAAGAATGAGAAAAAAATGCATCCGTCCTAACAAAAACGAATCCATGATAAAACAAATTTTTCTTTGTCTTGAATTACCGCGCTTGCGTGATGTCACTGTCCGTCTTTGTTGACAGAATGATCATTAAGTGAGAGACAGTTTGTCTCAGAGTCACATAATGGATGTGTACATGCGTTTAATCTGCCTGGCATAGTTGTGCTTGCTCTATACTTATCTAACAGACGGGGCCTATGTAAATATTGGGCCTTATTTACGCTTTGCTTAACAATTCCTTCAGGGTGTTATGAATTTTTCATGCGATCTCCAGCGTAGCTCATTCTACTACAGCTACATAAAATCTGATTCATAAATTTGTAGTAAATGCTTAATTAAAGTGTAAGCCAAATAATTTTTCGTCTATAGGATTTTGATATGTCAGCGATAGTTTAATAACCGGAAGTATTCGAACGTTTCTGTATTTTTATAGAAATGCTCCTTTCGTGACGTCGCGTATACAGTATATCGAGTTCGATTCAATATTTAAAAGGCATTTTATAAAGATTTCTAGTTGTAAATTGATTAAGGATCTCGATTGGTGATGACGAACACAAAGAATTTCGTTAGAAATGTATTCTACATTAGCATTAAGCCAGTTTGTTGTATCAAAAATCAAATGATTTTGGTTTACAAAAAGCAAACTCTCCTGTTTGGAAGAGAGTCGAGTTCAATTTGTCAAAGAGGCAGTGGGTGGTTTGCCTACCCACAGGTGAGAAGTGTTGCTAACTATGTTAGAAACGAAGCTCTGGGATGCCATCCCGTAGATATGTAGTATCAACAGGTGGCCTCTCTTCTCTTACAGCTAATTCGTAAAATATGTTCGAACAAATTTTTCTGTAACAGCGGGAACAGAATTTTATAAAATAACTTAAATTTTATAGTCCAAAACATCGTATTATTTGCAAGACAAACGAAATTAATACATGTTATACGGGATTATATTATTGGCAAATTGCACGATTTAAAATATGCATTTTGACTTAATTACATTTAAATCATTCATTAATCTAGTTTCCTCTGTGACTTTAGATATAAATAATTTAATTTTGAAGCACTACAACGATATAATTTATAAAAAAATTAATATACAGATCAATTTAATCTTGAGTATAAATTGAAAAACAAACCTAAATTTTTATATGATTTCAGATGAAGTAAATCTGTATTGGAGCGTCATGGAGCTAAATACACCAATTTATATAATTTTTCATTTATTTGCGTGTAAACAGATAAAACGGGAATTATATAAGAGACGAAAATGATATCATTTTAAATCAAAATCACTAAATTTACCTAATTTTTTCCCAGAAAGAGAGCTATAATCAAGTTCCCACGTCACAACCATCCAACAGCATTATGTCGCAATCCAGAGTGGAGATCATAAGTCAGACATAAATCTCGTATCACGATTAGGTGGATAAATTTTGATTAAAAAGCATCATCAATTTTCAATTATGACATCGCAGTGATATCGTCTGAATGCCACAACGTGATTATATCTGACATCACACTTGAACCAAAATAATTGATATTGCGTAAAATGAATTAAAGCAGGATTATTTCTGTTTTACATTATTTTCTTTAATCAGATAGTAAATTATTAATTCATTGTATTTCTCGTGTGACGTAATAGAATTATAAACAAATTCATTAATCAGTGTAAGAAATGGTCGGTAGTGACAAAATTATCCGAAGAGCCAATTTGTCTGTAGATTCACTTTTCTCGCTTTTGTCCTATATTTTCGGTATTAAATAAATTTAATTACCTTAATGCCTAAAGTAATTAGCGGCCTAATGCCTTCTACTCATAATTAACCATATGCAGAAGGAAACATTTCAAAACAGAATGAAAAATGCATTCTAATTTACAGCTTTTAGCCGTAACAATGCTTTCATTGAATCGAAAAATCTTTTATTCTTTTGTTATAAGGTAAATCTAAATCAATTGGAATTTCTAATTTTGTTTCTAAGTTTTAAACGTACCCTAAAATATTTCTATGTTGATGAAGAATATGATAAACAAGTGACAAAGTGGCTCGAGATTTAGTGAATTGAATTGAAATTATTTAAATTTTTAATCTTAATATTCCACTATAATTTATCTGAAATGAGCCAGAAAGGTCTTTATAGTCTACTTATAAGGACTTTCTGGCCTCCTATAGATAAAGTGGGGCCTACTAGATAAAGGGTACACTAGAGTACAAGAAGTTCTTTATGAAGGAAGTCTCGTATAAACGACTTTCTGGCACTTAGTAAATAGATAAAAATATAAATAATTAATAAACATGAGGAAATAATACTACAATTATTAACGAGGAAAAAGATCTGAAGTTCTGTAATTTGTATTGTTGTGACTGTAGACAATTTCGTCATCATTATCCATTCAAAATCACGTTGCTGTGGCGACTTTTTACTGCTGAGTTGATTGATAGCCTTAATTAAAATTTGACCTTATTCTTTCAAAACTATTATGGCATAATGTTTGTTAGATTTAATATATATGGATCTATTGTAGTACATCCATAAACTTAAATCTAGTCTATAATTTATGATTATTAATATAACGACTAACAAATTTTTATCTAGGGTCTAAGTAACAAATTAGTTACAAAGGCAAATAATAATTGGTGCTTTTTGGTCGTTCTTGCATACGAATTTACTCTAATTATAACCATTTTTTAACGATAATTTATTAATTTCTTGTGGTTTATTTTAGAAAATAACCAAACTTTACAAAGGGTCGAGACAAAACAGAAAATGGGAAGCGAAAATTAATTTAATTATAAATGAAATAAGGAAGGGATTACGTGTAGATGTTCTGCTCCAGATCTCTCGAGTATTTTAAATGATGATAATTATGATCAAAAATCGTGATTTGTGCATCAAATAAGAGATGCAGACGAGCGATGAGTGGATTTATCCAGCCATCCGCGAAATTAGGGATAATAAAAGCAATGCTTTATACCCTAAAAGGCATAACTTTTATTTATTGAGTTTGCAACTTGAACCCCAGGTCTATCTACTTTTTACATAATTCCATTGTTTTGAATAACTTGATTTGCATAATTATTTGTCCACTTTGTTTTGAATCGAATCGCCTCATTTACGAAGTTCCAATAGTCAACTTTATTTGATTTAATGTTTTAATTGTTCTTTGTTCGTTTATAATTATTCTTAACGACATTAAGTTCTTCTTTACTCCTTCATGGAAATAAGCTAAGCTAATAGATATCAATTTTTCTTAGGAGTCACAATAATTAATTAAAATTTTTCCTTAAGATTTGTTTCCTACTTAAGTCTAGTCACACAGTAAATTTATTTTTAATTATAATAACAAGGCCTAGATAATTTTTCACACACAAATCAAGCAGCTAAGAGCCTATCCACTAACTCTCTATTAAACTTCATTCTGATTTTCTTTTTAAGCAGGTGCTTCGTTTAAATCTTAAATGATGCTTTTAACATTTATAGATTTGATTTTTAATATATTTTTCCTAAATTAATCCGTACCGAAACCAATTTGAAGAACATAATAAAGTTTAAATATCTATAAATCTTTATGGAAAAACTAATAATAAACTAACTGTAGTGAATAATGATAGGATATTCTTTGATAAATGAGCAAAATGTGATTTTAGACTACTTTAATTATTTNGATGTGATTAAGGCCATTTAGTGTATTTTGTTCTGATTCTAAGAATAAAAGAACAGACAATTGTTTTCAAAGAATGATTTTTTCTCTTAACAACATCTTCTGGAACCAATTAGAAAGAATCTATGTGAAGTTCGAAAAAGATTTTCTTAGAGTTGATAAAAAGAAAAAAATAAATAAATAAAAAGAAATTCGGTGAAGTGTTGCCTAATGACTACCTGAGGTGTTAATAGACTAACGAGCTGAGAAATAATATCGCTGCCTATGTCGTAATTTATCCGAATTCCTTTCGTGAAATCTGCTTTAGATTACATTTAAAATATTTCTTTATCGATTATTCGTGTTTATTAATTAATTAAGTTAATTACTAATCGTTTTAATAATAATTTTATACGAAAATTCGCGTCAATTTTTAGACTCCAACGAAAGGATTTTTGAAGAAATGTCTTTTATTGCCTGTGTTCTCTTCACTTAGAATGTTAAGTGAATAAAATATTAGTCCATTTGTTATGGAATTTTTAAGAAAGTAACAAGTTTTCTATTCACAAAGATAGACACAAGCAACTTACTTTTCTCAAAAGCGAATCTGTTAAATTCTCTTGTAATTTTGCTCCATTCCACATAAAATAATTCAAAGTAACATAAAATATTTTAAAAATCTTTTTAATTTCTCGAAATTGTTTAAAATTTTTGAAATATTTCCTAACAATGATGTTCTGTTTTATTGCTAAATCACAAGGCAGTTAGAAGAAATTCTTAAATGGAAAACACAATAATCCCTATTAACTTCCATAAATATTACCAGAAAGTATGTACTGTACATAGGCCTACATTAATTTACATTTGAAAAATTAATTTAAAATATTTCCTTCTCAGGCTTTAATTTAAAATATTTCCTTCTCAGGTTTTAAGAAAATAAAATTTTAAGAACTTATTAGTTATAGAATCAAACGTTTTGTTTACAACCAATTTTTTCATATATTTTTCCGGAATTTAAAGATTTTCTTTACTAAATTACTTTCTCAATAAGTCAATTAGACTTATAATAAATTAAAATTATATTTAAATTATTATCTAAACTTAGCTCTTATATTTAAGTTGAATCTTTTAAAATAAAATTAAAATGTAAAGAAATTATTTAAAAAAATTAAATAATAAAGAGCTCAGCAGATAAATGATGTTGCATAAGAAATTACAGACAAATTAATATAATTTTTATATAAATAATTAATTATATTTTAATATAATAAGATGATAATGTATTCGAGTTATGTTTGTAAGAGTATATTTAATTTAAAAGCATTTATTGTCATACATCTTAAATTTAAACGAAATTCTTCGCTCGCTTCTACGCTATATTTAAATGAATGTTAAAGTTTTCATTTAAATGGGATCATAGGTCTGTTTAGCATTTAAATAGGTAAATAATAAATGCATTTAAATATCTTGTAATATTAATTTTTCAATTTTGTATCTATAAGTCTATGCAAATCATTGCTACCATGATCATTTACATACATTTTGAATTTAATACCATATAATACTCAATAGCAACCCTAAATCTTGCTAGACTTATGGGTTGTAAAGTGAACTGGAAACTACAAATGCGAAGTGATCTGAAGTAAATTCGACATATAAAAGACTTAGTTTTGTATTAAAAAAGTAATTTATATAAAATTATAGAAGGATGCTATACAACGGAACATAAATCGAGAATATTTCAATCGTACATTTTATATCTTTCCCAACATTTCCCCTTTTTTCGCCAAAAAATGCTGTTGAAAGGACTACAAACCTTATCCAACTCCCACTTTCCTAATACTTTTCTGTATATAAAAATAAAATGAGGAGGAAAACAACAATTCGTTTGTTGACTACTTTAGAAACTTTACTATCTGTTATTTAACTGTTCGATTTAAAAGTAGAATAATATTATTTTTTTTATTTTTTTACATTCTTAACTTTATGGCTTTCCACCATTCCCGAGAATGTGAGAAACGAACCATTTTAAAACCCGAAGTTTTGTGAAACATTCAAAGGCAAGACTCGAAAAATAATACTAGTGCTATCTACGTTTTAAATTGACTTTTATAGCTTACAGCCACCTTTCCTACCACTTTTAGCTTGCCTCATTTCTCGTCCTCACTTGCACTATTATCACCCTTGCTAGCGAGTGTATCGCTGAAGCGAAACTCATCTGCCTTGTGAAATTTCTTACGCAACACACTACACATCATGATTGCCTGCAATGAAAACATCTGCACAACTTCAAACTAGAAGAAGGGTGGGAGGTAACAGGGGATGGAGCCATCGGTCCATATCCGGAACATTCAACTTGGTGATTGCCTATAATGTTGTTAGCGGGCCTGATGTCACTATCACCCCCCATTAATACTTAAACATTAGCCTGAGATGCAAATCTCTCCCCTGTACTACGCCCGTTTCTATCAAGTGTTTCATTTCTTACACTTGTTCTCATTCATTTCCCACTCTTCTGCTTTAATTAAGGAGTTTTGGCCGTATGGGGCGGAGCCGCTTTTAAAATGCAGAAGAGCAGATTACTGATCCCTCCAACTGCTTGTGATAGGTCGATGTCTGTTATATTTTAGAAAGAAGTGCATCTTCTACATGTGTAAATATTTGATGGAAGTGTGAAGGCAATCAAATAGAATGTGTTTTTTTGCAAATGTAGGGCCCTGTTTGGTGCAATTACCTCGAGAAATCTATATTTTATGCTTTTGTTTGTTTACATATATATAGCATTCTATAGAATTTTCGCATCTCCAAAGATTTATAAGCAATAAATTAACCCATTGATATTACAAAACTTTTTACGCCATTAAAATTTTCAAATTTCAGACAATAAAATTGCAATAATAAAATCATAATTACATTAAATTTAAAAATAATCTTAACTTATATTAATTAAAAAAATTAAATATTATCTAATTTCTATAATTTATATCAATATATAAGAACAATAAAACAAATTCATTTGCAATAAAAAAAATTCTTAAAAAATATATTTAAATCCAATGCTGATTTGAAATAAACGAGAACAATTAAATCAGATTATTTAAAGCTATTTAATGTCATTACGAGGATCCTATATAAGAATTTTTAACCTTAAACATTAATAAAAAGATATTATAAAGTAAAAGTCATTGCATCAGATAATCATTGCAAATGTTTGTTTAAGTGATTGATATAGGAAAAAAAAAATAACAATAAAAATATAGCAGCAGGACCACGATGTGATTAAGGCCATTTAGTGTATTTTGTTCTGATTCTAAGAATAAAAGAACAGACAATTGTTTTCAAAGAATGATTTTTTCTCTTAACAACATCTTCTGGAACCAATTAGAAAGAATCTATGTGAAGTTCGAAAAAGATTTTCTTAGAGTTGATAAAAAGAAAAAAATAAATAAATAAAAAGAAATTCGGTGAAGTGTTGCCTAATGACTACCTGAGGTGTTAATAGACTAACGAGCTGAGAAATAATATCGCTGCCTATGTCGTAATTTATCCGAATTCCTTTCGTGAAATCTGCTTTAGATTACATTTAAAATATTTCTTTATCGATTATTCGTGTTTATTAATTAATTAAGTTAATTACTAATCGTTTTAATAATAATTTTATACGAAAATTCGCGTCAATTTTTAGACTCCAACGAAAGGATTTTTGAAGAAATGTCTTTTATTGCCTGTGTTCTCTTCACTTAGAATGTTAAGTGAATAAAATATTAGTCCATTTGTTATGGAATTTTTAAGAAAGTAACAAGTTTTCTATTCACAAAGATAGACACAAGCAACTTACTTTTCTCAAAAGCGAATCTGTTAAATTCTCTTGTAATTTTGCTCCATTCCACATAAAATAATTCAAAGTAACATAAAATATTTTAAAAATCTTTTTAATTTCTCGAAATTGTTTAAAATTTTTGAAATATTTCCTAACAATGATGTTCTGTTTTATTGCTAAATCACAAGGCAGTTAGAAGAAATTCTTAAATGGAAAACACAATAATCCCTATTAACTTCCATAAATATTACCAGAAAGTATGTACTGTACATAGGCCTACATTAATTTACATTTGAAAAATTAATTTAAAATATTTCCTTCTCAGGCTTTAATTTAAAATATTTCCTTCTCAGGTTTTAAGAAAATAAAATTTTAAGAACTTATTAGTTATAGAATCAAACGTTTTGTTTACAACCAATTTTTTCATATATTTTTCCGGAATTTAAAGATTTTCTTTACTAAATTACTTTCTCAATAAGTCAATTANATCAGAATGAAAATTTATAATTTAAGTATTTTTATAATTAAAAATAATTAGAGAAAAGGTATGATATAATATTTATTATAGCATAATTTATGTATTAATATCGAACAAGTTCTAAACTCGAAAAGAATATATTTAAAACGTAGAATAAGAGCCGAATTTTACTATTTTATCTTTACTTTTAATGGTTGTTTGAATTTTTATTTGAATTCTTACCGAATATAAAAATCGATTTGAGTTTCACACAAGTCTATCGTTTATATCTTTCTCGGAAATAAAATCCAATATTACTCTGAATTTTTCATTATTTTCCTATAAGCAATACACCTCCATCGATAATGAATTGAGTTTATCCAGATTTGATATGTTTTCCGATAATTCCTAATTTAATAAATAAAAAATTTAAACTTTATTGTAAATAAACTGAAGTCCAAAATTTTAAATTTCATTTAAGCTAAATAAATAAAGAAAGAAATCGAAGAATTTAGATTAATTAAAGTTAACAATATTTAAAGTTTAAACTCCATCGAATTAATTATCATTAATTAATATAGTAATCTGTAAACGGAAGTTATACTGCACATATAATATTTCCAAAATTATTCCCTAAAAATGCTAGTAAATTACTAAGATTACAAAATAGAGACCATTCTTATTAAATTAGCGTTTTTTACAAGTAAAAAAAATCAAGTAAAGGCAATTGGAAAATGAAATTAATCCTTTAAAATTCAAAAGTCATGATGATAAAATGTGATTAGAGTTATAATAATCAATAGAAAAGATCTTTTTTTGCATAAGAATCTATGCGAAGTTTAGGCTTATATTGCAAGAATAAGCAATCTTTAACAGGTGAAAACAAAACTATAGATTGCTTCCATTCACACGTAAGCACGGTATTAACAATTATACGTTACCAAAAAAAAAAGAATGAGAAAAAAATACATCCGTCCTAACAAAAACGAATCCATGATAAAACAAATTTTTCTTTGTCTTGAATTACCGCGCTTGCGTGATGTCACTGTCCGTCTTTGTTGACAGAATGATCATTAAGTGAGAGACAGTTTGTCTCAGAGTCACATAATGGATGTGTACATGCGTTTAATCTGCCTGGCATAGTTGTGCTTGCTCTATACTTATCTAACAGACGGGGCCTATGTAAATATTGGGCCTTATTTACGCTTTGCTTAACAATTCCTTCAGGGTGTTATGAATTTTTCATGCGATCTCCAGCGTAGCTCATTCTACTACAGCTACATAAAATCTGATTCATAAATTTGTAGTAAATGCTTAATTAAAGTGTAAGCCAAATAATTTTTCGTCTATAGGATTTTGATATGTCAGCGATAGTTTAATAACCGGAAGTATTCGAACGTTTCTGTATTTTTATAGAAATGCTCCTTTCGTGACGTCGCGTATACAGTATATCGAGTTCGATTCAATATTTAAAAGGCATTTTATAAAGATTTCTAGTTGTAAATTGATTAAGGATCTCGATTGGTGATGACGAACACAAAGAATTTCGTTAGAAATGTATTCTACATTAGCATTAAGCCAGTTTGTTGTATCAAAAATCAAATGATTTTGGTTTACAAAAAGCAAACTCTCCTGTTTGGAAGAGAGTCGAGTTCAATTTGTCAAAGAGGCAGTGGGTGGTTTGCCTACCCACAGGTGAGAAGTGTTGCTAACTATGTTAGAAACGAAGCTCTGGGATGCCATCCCGTAGATATGTAGTATCAACAGGTGGCCTCTCTTCTCTTACAGCTAATTCGTAAAATATGTTCGAACAAATTTTTCTGTAACAGCGGGAACAGAATTTTATAAAATAACTTAAATTTTATAGTCCAAAACATCGTATTATTTGCAAGACAAACGAAATTAATACATGTTATACGGGATTATATTATTGGCAAATTGCACGATTTAAAATATGCATTTTGACTTAATTACATTTAAATCATTCATTAATCTAGTTTCCTCTGTGGCTTTAGATATAAATAATTTAATTTTGAAGCACTACAACGATATAATTTATAAAAAAATTAATATACAGATCAATTTAATCTTGAGTATAAATTGAAAAACAAACCTAAATTTTTATATGATTTCAGATGAAGTAAATCTGTATTGGAGCGTCATGGAGCTAAATACACCAATTTATATAATTTTTCATTTATTTGCGTGTAAACAGATAAAACGGGAATTATATAAGAGACGAAAATGATATCATTTTAAATCAAAATCACTAAATTTACCTAATTTTTTCCCAGAAAGAGAGCTATAATCAAGTTCCCACGTCACAACCATCCAACAGCATTATGTCGCAATCCAGAGTGGAGATCATAAGTCAGACATAAATCTCGTATCACGATTAGGTGGATAAATTTTGATTAAAAAGCATCATCAATTTTCAATTATGACATCGCAGTGATATCGTCTGAATGCCACAACGTGATTATATCTGACATCACACTTGAACCAAAATAATTGATATTGCGTAAAATGAATTAAAGCAGGATTATTTCTGTTTTACATTATTTTCTTTAATCAGATAGTAAATTATTAATTCATTGTATTTCTCGTGTGACGTAATAGAATTATAAACAAATTCATTAATCAGTGTAAGAAATGGTCGGTAGTGACAAAATTATCCGAAGAGCCAATTTGTCTGTAGATTCACTTTTCTCGCTTTTGTCCTATATTTTCGGTATTAAATAAATTTAATTACCTTAATGCCTAAAGTAATTAGCGGCCTAATGCCTTCTACTCATAATTAACCATATGCAGAAGGAAACATTTCAAAACAGAATGAAAAATGCATTCTAATTTACAGCTTTTAGCCGTAACAATGCTTTCATTGAATCGAAAAATCTTTTATTCTTTTGTTATAAGGTAAATCTAAATCAATTGGAATTTCTAATTTTGTTTCTAAGTTTTAAACGTACCCTAAAATATTTCTATGTTGATGAAGAATATGATAAACAAGTGACAAAGTGGCTCGAGATTTAGTGAATTGAATTGAAATTATTTAAATTTTTAATCTTAATATTCCACTATAATTTATCTGAAATGAGCCAGAAAGGTCTTTATAGTCTACTTATAAGGACTTTCTGGCCTCCTATAGATAAAGTGGGGCCTACTAGATAAAGGGTACACTAGAGTACAAGAAGTTCTTTATGAAGGAAGTCTCGTATAAACGACTTTCTGGCACTTAGTAAATAGATAAAAATATAAATAATTAATAAACATGAGGAAATAATACTACAATTATTAACGAGGAAAAAGATCTGAAGTTCTGTAATTTGTATTGTTGTGACTGTAGACAATTTCGTCATCATTATCCATTCAAAATCACGTTGCTGTGGCGACTTTTTACTGCTGAGTTGATTGATAGCCTTAATTAAAATTTGACCTTATTCTTTCAAAACTATTATGGCATAATGTTTGTTAGATTTAATATATATGGATCTATTGTAGTACATCCATAAACTTAAATCTAGTCTATAATTTATGATTATTAATATAACGACTAACAAATTTTTATCTAGGGTCTAAGTAACAAATTAGTTACAAAGGCAAATAATAATTGGTGCTTTTTGGTCGTTCTTGCATACGAATTTACTCTAATTATAACCATTTTTTAACGATAATTTATTAATTTCTTGTGGTTTATTTTAGAAAATAACCAAACTTTACAAAGGGTCGAGACAAAACAGAAAATGGGAAGCGAAAATTAATTTAATTATAAATGAAATAAGGAAGGGATTACGTGTAGATGTTCTGCTCCAGATCTCTCGAGTATTTTAAATGATGATAATTATGATCAAAAATCGTGATTTGTGCATCAAATAAGAGATGCAGACGAGCGATGAGTGGATTTATCCAGCCATCCGCGAAATTAGGGATAATAAAAGCAATGCTTTATACCCTAAAAGGCATAACTTTTATTTATTGAGTTTGCAACTTGAACCCCAGGTCTATCTACTTTTTACATAATTCCATTGTTTTGAATAACTTGATTTGCATAATTATTTGTCCACTTTGTTTTGAATCGAATCGCCTCATTTACGAAGTTCCAATAGTCAACTTTATTTGATTTAATGTTTTAATTGTTCTTTGTTCGTTTATAATTATTCTTAACGACATTAAGTTCTTCTTTACTCCTTCATGGAAATAAGCTAAGCTAATAGATATCAATTTTTCTTAGGAGTCACAATAATTAATTAAAATTTTTCCTTAAGATTTGTTTCCTACTTAAGTCTAGTCACACAGTAAATTTATTTTTAATTATAATAACAAGGCCTAGATAATTTTTCACACACAAATCAAGCAGCTAAGAGCCTATCCACTAACTCTCTATTAAACTTCATTCTGATTTTCTTTTTAAGCAGGTGCTTCGTTTAAATCTTAAATGATGCTTTTAACATTTATAGATTTGATTTTTAATATATTTTTCCTAAATTAATCCGTACCGAAACCAATTTGAAGAACATAATAAAGTTTAAATATCTATAAATCTTTATGGAAAGACTAATAATAAACTAACTGTAGTGAATAATGATAGGATATTCTTTGATAAATGAGCAAAATGTGATTTTAGACTACTTTAATTATTTAAAATTTTATCGATAATCTTGGTTATTATCGTAACCTTCCGTTACATCGGATCAAATCTAGCACATAAGCGATTCCATAATTATTTTAAATTTTAAGTTTTGTTGAAGATTTTATTAAATTTTAACATAGGAACTTCATAATTTAAGCAGAAATTGTAAACGAACTTATTTATTCCACAACAAAAGCCTTTTTATTATGAGGGATCGTTTGAATTTTTACGAAACATTCTTTAAAGTTAATATACTGGTAACATACTTTAATCGGAACACGCCATTCAAATCATTAAAACTTGATAAATAAATAAAGTCTATCCGTATATTAATAATAACTTGAAAGATGCATTTTATAACTATTTATAAAATTAATTTATATCCGAAGTATTTAGGCTAATTCGATATTGTTTTTCCCTTCAAATATTAGCATAATAGTTCCATAAAAGAAACTTTAATTCGCAATAATTCTTACATAAAAAAGTAATTAAGTTTATCATCAAATTATTATTATTATAGAAAAGGACAACACGTTCAGATCAGAAGATTTAATAAATTAAATATTATTATCATTGAGAATAAAAAACAAAGGATAGGCAAAGAACAAAAATCGATTTTGGCTTTCTGTTAAAAGATAATAGGGCTAAACTTTATACGATTTCTTGTAAGAAATTCTATCAGTATTGACGTCATACTTAAAAAGTTATTTTTATCTATTTTTAGAGAAACTGGTAGAAAGAACCACGAGTCCCGGTCAGTTGCTAGAGGCTGTGGCTAACTCGAAATGCATTCTACAGACGGAGAAAAGCGATCGTAGTTCACCTTCAGATGATGAGTCACCCAAACCGTCAGACATTTCGACGACGGGTGCCTGTTCCGATGGCGAACAGGGCACAGATTCCAAATCCGACCACGGAAAGGACACTCCCGACAATCCGAAAATGGTCGGAAAGTGCAACTGCGAGCAACTAATGAGAATCGACGCGCAATTGGAAACTAAAGACCTGTGGGAGAAATTCCACGAATTGGGTACAGAAATGATCATCACTAAAACGGGAAGGTACTATCATTTATAATTAATCTAATTTTAAAATAATCGTATAATTAACACATTTAATATTTATAGAATCGCTCTCGACTTACCAAAAAAATCAGTAAATTTAATTAAAAAAAAAAAGACTTCATTGCGAGTAAAATCAATATATAAATCCTTCATTTTTAACAATTAATGACGCTAAATTGAGAATTTCGTATTTGGCAATTTAACATTTAGGAAAATATAAGGAAACTTTTATTAAAATTTTAAAAATTTTATTAATATCAAGTAATATTTTGATGAAACAACGCATATTTATGTTATATAAGTTAGTCAAGTATTCGCTCGCACACGATGGTGGTTCCTTACATTTATCAGTGCTAATTTTTTTTTAAACCAAATATCCGATAAATCGATGATAATTCGTAGATATTATTCTCGTAACATGCGTAAACATTACTACAAATCGAAGCAAATCTCCATAGCGACATCAGGCACTTCCACTATAACAAAGGGACCATTAGTATGAATGGGCCTGTAACCAACGACAATCATCCAGTTCGTTACGGATTTGACGAGATGTTGACAGTGCCGATCTACGCCCCCTCGTGGAAAAGGACAGAACTATTCGTTACTATAAGTCTATAACCCTCTAAATTTATAATTAGATAAGAGAATATACGAAGGACTAAATAAGAAATCCGCCATTTAAATATCTTCTAAACACCGAAACTATTTTAAACATTAACTTGAACTTTCGAAGTAATTCTTACAATTTATTTATATTTATTTAAATATAAAATAAATAAAACAATGCTTTAATATATTATCATCGCTATATTATCCTATTGAATCACGTAACTAAATCCTTCTGGATAGAAAATTTTAAAATAAAAATTCATAAACAATACAAGTAATTAAGCAAATTATTAATTTATGCATAAAGATTTAAAAAAAATAAATAAATAAATAATAAATGTCGATGTGCTGGAAGTAACGTGACAATTTCAAAAATTTCACTAGTCAAAATATAACATACATTAAAAATTTTAGGTTGTTAACGATAGTAACTTTCAACAAATGGCTTCTTCCCACAAATATACTCGACATGTCCGACTGTATTGATTAATGTGGTTGAAACCTAAAGAGTCGCGTGCGATTTGTCACGAGATCATCACGTGTGTGAACGTGATCAAGGTTTCTTTCTCTGATCAACCATCACAGATCATTGAACTTGTTACGAGATTGACTCGACAAATGCAATCAATGTCGCTCTTTTTATCTCGTTTAACTTTAGGATAAAGACAATCTAAAGCCTCGTTTTATAAATTTACCATTCGGAGAATTGACCCTTTGTTTTATTATTTATATATATATATATTTTCCTGGTTTTTTTCGTGTATTTTTTTTTACTCGAATGCATTCTATAATCAACAAATCCTAAATAGAAAATGTCATTATAATAAAGAAATTATTGAAAATTTTGAAAGAAAAATGGATATGTTTGATCTAAAAGATAATTTTTAAGACTAAATATTCAATTTAAATATATTATATAAATTGTAAAATTATAATAAAAACTGATAATTTAAAAACTATTTATAAATAACAGATTTAATTTTGAATTAATTATATATGAATTATACGCAGTTTAGGCTACTTAGTTTTTCGGTTTTGCAATATTTATATAGAATTATTTATATAAAATTAGCTTAGAATTTATTTTTAATACTTAATTTTTATCATTTATAAATAAATATAGGCTTATACTTTTTAAAATTCTTTAAATAAATATTATTATTTAAACGAATTTACAGTACAGTAATTAGAAGTTTATTATTTTAATTGGTGCCAAAAAATTAGTTTTATTATCGTTAAAATTATTATAGGCTAAATCGACATATTAATTTAAGTTTATGTATTATATAAACCTTCAGTTAGCATACTTTTTAAATTAAGTTTCATTAGAATTATTTAAAATTAGCTTAATTATACAGAATTTAAAAAGTTGTTATAACTTTAAATCTTTTATACTAATTAATTTGATTTCCTTGAGTTTATTTAAAAATTAAAATTTTATAGTAAAGTTATTCGATTTTGATGTTTAATTTTAAAGATTTGAAAGTTAAATTTTAGTTTTTAAAAGCTGAGAGGCGAATAAAACATAAAACTAGCATAAAGTAGACGTAGATGTATACAATACAGTACTGTACAGTACAATACATGGGTGCTTAACAATAAATAAAGCTGTGTACGAGTAAAGAAAGCAAACATTTAATTAATCAATTATTTGTAGGGTATAAATTTTATTAATATCAGCTTATAGAATTAAGATAAAACTTTCTTCAATTTATTAAAAGAATTCACATGTTATAGAGAGAAATTAATAATATTTAAAAAAATAAACCTGCAACTTTTATTTATAAATTAAATAATTCTTTAACTAATTAACCATGTCTCCTAAAAATGATTTAATTTACTAGCATATAATCAATTAATTAATATATATTTTTTGTAAATAATGAAATTTAAAATCTGATTTTTGCTAATTTAATCTTCTAACAACATAATACAACACTTATAAAAACTAAATTATGAAATTCTAAAGCCGTTTTACTGTAGAAACCGTAGCATACTCAAGACCTTTTAGGGGGAAAGATTGAGATCGTAAAGGGTCAGAGGAGAGGTTAGGAAAACTACGTCTTAGATAGAGGTCATAGCTACATTTCTACCCTTATTTCAGTGATATATGTGAACATTTCATGTCCACAACTGATTTACTCGCTGCCAGAACAACTTCTTTAATGAACTTTCAGATAAAAGCAATATTCGTGACGATATCTTGCTTCCTTGTTAACACCTGACTCGTCACGATAGTAACAATCCGTGCGTGATTTTAAACAATTAATGGACTCTCTCACGAATGTATTTTTATAGAAAGAATTTCAATTAAATATTCTCAGCTGAACCAATAGATTATAAATATTAAATTATAAGCTACTGTATGAGCCCAAGTTAAATTCGAAATCGTTAACAGATATAATTTAATTAATATTTTTAAAAATAAGTTTTAGAATTCGATAAAACAGAATGCCCATAGAAAGAGAGGAAAGCCTATCTGTTCTTAAATACATGCCGATATTGGCTTTTTATTCGAAGTGAAAGCTTACAAAGGGAATGATTTAGTTTCCATGATTCTTCATTGTTCTTAATCCCAAATTTGTTTCGAGGTCCTGGGAAAGCTAAGTTAGTATCTTGGAAAAATTATAAGGGAAATAAATAGCTATAAACAATCCGGACCCTACTGTGTAGCCATTTCTCTGCAGGATAACTCTATTGATATTCAGACAGAGTATCTGTTTATATTTGGTGGGCCCCTCTTGGTAGGGCATCGTGCTTGCGTCTGAATTATGCATTTACTTTCTATATATACATAATATAAGACTAATAAATAGTACGTGTCGTGGATGCTGATACATACACATTTTCTTTTTCCAGAATAAAATCTTTTTATTTCGCTAATTAATATAAATTGCATATCTTTGAATATACCAATTTAAGCAATTTATACGCTTAAGACAATAAAATTCATAAGTTTTATTGTTTTATTACCTTGTTTAACAAGCTTATAAAACAGTAAAAATACTTAAAAAATAAATGGGGTACATTATATTTTTAAATAAAAAAATCCCATCGAAATTATCTTAAATTAGTGTAAGATGTTGAAAATTATAAAACACAACACATCAAATATATAATTGAGGCTTTCAATTATGTAAAATAAATCCATTAATTTGAACTTTTAGGATTAAAAAATTAAGATCCAATTATCTAAAGTTACAATGCTATTAACAATTATAAATTAATTTTTAAGTAGTTAATTTGACTTAGATTTTAAATTTTTACATTTGATACAATAAATCGAAAAGTCGAGGATCCTATATAAGAATTTTTAACCTTAAACATTAATAAAAAGATATTATAAAGTAAAAGTCATTGCATCAGATAATCATTGCAAATGTTTGTTTAAGTGATTGATATAGGAAAAAAAAAATAACAATAAAAATATAGCAGCAGGACCACGATGTGATTAAGGCCATTTAGTGTATTTTGTTCTGATTCTAAGAATAAAAGAACAGACAATTGTTTTCAAAGAATGATTTTTTCTCTTAACAACATCTTCTGGAACCAATTAGAAAGAATCTATGTGAAGTTCGAAAAAGATTTTCTTAGAGTTGATAAAAAGAAAAAAATAAATAAATAAAAAGAAATTCGGTGAAGTGTTGCCTAATGACTACCTGAGGTGTTAATAGACTAACGAGCTGAGAAATAATATCGCTGCCTATGTCGTAATTTATCCGAATTCCTTTCGTGAAATCTGCTTTAGATTACATTTAAAATATTTCTTTATCGATTATTCGTGTTTATTAATTAATTAAGTTAATTACTAATCGTTTTAATAATAATTTTATACGAAAATTCGCGTCAATTTTTAGACTCCAACGAAAGGATTTTTGAAGAAATGTCTTTTATTGCCTGTGTTCTCTTCACTTAGAATGTTAAGTGAATAAAATATTAGTCCATTTGTTATGGAATTTTTAAGAAAGTAACAAGTTTTCTATTCACAAAGATAGACACAAGCAACTTACTTTTCTCAAAAGCGAATCTGTTAAATTCTCTTGTAATTTTGCTCCATTCCACATAAAATAATTCAAAGTAACATAAAATATTTTAAAAATCTTTTTAATTTCTCGAAATTGTTTAAAATTTTTGAAATATTTCCTAACAATGATGTTCTGTTTTATTGCTAAATCACAAGGCAGTTAGAAGAAATTCTTAAATGGAAAACACAATAATCCCTATTAACTTCCATAAATATTACCAGAAAGTATGTACTGTACATAGGCCTACATTAATTTACATTTGAAAAATTAATTTAAAATATTTCCTTCTCAGGCTTTAATTTAAAATATTTCCTTCTCAGGTTTTAAGAAAATAAAATTTTAAGAACTTATTAGTTATAGAATCAAACGTTTTGTTTACAACCAATTTTTTCATATATTTTTCCGGAATTTAAAGATTTTCTTTACTAAATTACTTTCTCAATAAGTCAATTAGACTTATAATAAATTAAAATTATATTTAAATTATTATCTAAACTTAGCTCTTATATTTAAGTTGAATCTTTTAAAATAAAATTAAAATGTAAAGAAATTATTTAAAAAAATTAAATAATAAAGAGCTCAGCAGATAAATGATGTTGCATAAGAAATTACAGACAAATTAATATAATTTTTATATAAATAATTAATTATATTTTAATATAATAAGATGATAATGTATTCGAGTTATGTTTGTAAGAGTATATTTAATTTAAAAGCATTTATTGTCATACATCTTAAATTTAAACGAAATTCTTCGCTCGCTTCTACGCTATATTTAAATGAATGTTAAAGTTTTCATTTAAATGGGATCATAGGTCTGTTTAGCATTTAAATAGGTAAATAATAAATGCATTTAAATATCTTGTAATATTAATTTTTCAATTTTGTATCTATAAGTCTATGCAAATCATTGCTACCATGATCATTTACATACATTTTGAATTTAATACCATATAATACTCAATAGCAACCCTAAATCTTGCTAGACTTATGGGTTGTAAAGTGAACTGGAAACTACAAATGCGAAGTGATCTGAAGTAAATTCGACATATAAAAGACTTAGTTTTGTATTAAAAAAGTAATTTATATAAAATTATAGAAGGATGCTATACAACGGAACATAAATCGAGAATATTTCAATCGTACATTTTATATCTTTCCCAACATTTCCCCTTTTTTCGCCAAAAAATGCTGTTGAAAGGACTACAAACCTTATCCAACTCCCACTTTCCTAATACTTTTCTGTATATAAAAATAAAATGAGGAGGAAAACAACAATTCGTTTGTTGACTACTTTAGAAACTTTACTATCTGTTATTTAACTGTTCGATTTAAAAGTAGAATAATATTATTTTTTTTATTTTTTTACATTCTTAACTTTATGGCTTTCCACCATTCCCGAGAATGTGAGAAACGAACCATTTTAAAACCCGAAGTTTTGTGAAACATTCAAAGGCAAGACTCGAAAAATAATACTAGTGCTATCTACGTTTTAAATTGACTTTTATAGCTTACAGCCACCTTTCCTACCACTTTTAGCTTGCCTCATTTCTCGTCCTCACTTGCACTATTATCACCCTTGCTAGCGAGTGTATCGCTGAAGCGAAACTCATCTGCCTTGTGAAATTTCTTACGCAACACACTACACATCATGATTGCCTGCAATGAAAACATCTGCACAACTTCAAACTAGAAGAAGGGTGGGAGGTAACAGGGGATGGAGCCATCGGTCCATATCCGGAACATTCAACTTGGTGATTGCCTATAATGTTGTTAGCGGGCCTGATGTCACTATCACCCCCCATTAATACTTAAACATTAGCCTGAGATGCAAATCTCTCCCCTGTACTACGCCCGTTTCTATCAAGTGTTTCATTTCTTACACTTGTTCTCATTCATTTCCCACTCTTCTGCTTTAATTAAGGAGTTTTGGCCGTATGGGGCGGAGCCGCTTTTAAAATGCAGAAGAGCAGATTACTGATCCCTCCAACTGCTTGTGATAGGTCGATGTCTGTTATATTTTAGAAAGAAGTGCATCTTCTACATGTGTAAATATTTGATGGAAGTGTGAAGGCAATCAAATAGAATGTGTTTTTTTGCAAATGTAGGGCCCTGTTTGGTGCAATTACCTCGAGAAATCTATATTTTATGCTTTTGTTTGTTTACATATATATAGCATTCTATAGAATTTTCGCATCTCCAAAGATTTATAAGCAATAAATTAACCCATTGATATTACAAAACTTTTTACGCCATTAAAATTTTCAAATTTCAGACAATAAAATTGCAATAATAAAATCATAATTACATTAAATTTAAAAATAATCTTAACTTATATTAATTAAAAAAATTAAATATTATCTAATTTCTATAATTTATATCAATATATAAGAACAATAAAACAAATTCATTTGCAATAAAAAAAATTCTTAAAAAATATATTTAAATCCAATGCTGATTTGAAATAAACGAGAACAATTAAATCAGATTATTTAAAGCTATTTAATGTCATTAATTTTCTAAACCTGAAGCGAATTAAGTAAAAAAAAAATTAGACAATTAAAAGTTGTTCTTGGATCTCCTTCAATCCCGTAATGTCTCATTAAGCCTGTAGGAAGTAATAAAATTTTTATTAAAATGAGAAAGGCTCGAGAGCCTTTCAAATACGATTTTAAATGCTTACATTAATCTTTAGAAGACAATTAAAAAGTTTATCATTGAAAGTATAGCTTACCAGAATAATAATATCGAATATTTGAGATTGATATCAACCTCATTAGAAACTATTTTAATCGCATTGAAACTGATACGAAACTTAAGTATTAATGCGGTTTTCATTACATCCTAACTTTATTTTAAAGAATTATACAGCTACGAATAGATAAAGGTGATAAAATACATAATGGAAAAAGTTTCCTGCTTCAATTATTAAAAAAAAAAAAAAAGAAAAAATATAGAAAATAAGATTACACTAGCACTCTTTTAATATTCATAAATAATGGATAAAATGCTATTTAGGCAAAGAATCGAAAGAGTGGCAATTTTCTCCCTTTCCCCTTCTGCAAAATCAATTTAGAAAGGTTAACCAAGATAGACCTGTACTACTTTCTTGTTAATAAAATTATTACACATATAGTCATCTGGTATGTGTTCGGATGGGGAATAAAGCAGACCTTAATTGGAATGAACAGACAGCATGATATATTGAACAAATCAGTTACTGGACTTTATATTTTTTAAATGATAAATTACAAGATTTTTTATTTTATTTTTAAAGAATTTATCGAAATCGTGCAGATGAGATTGCTTAAAATTTATTGATTAGGAGATCTGCATCTCATCTTCCCCGCTTTGGCTGTCAAGAAGGATTTTGTGAGTGTCCAGGGAACGCATAAACTCATTTTTTTAAGTTTATAAATCAGAATTTGTGCTTCAAAAAGTGGCACCGATTGTTTAGCCTATATAACCCTCATATTAATGACTTTTTAAAGGGCTTCTAAACTCTGTTTCCAGCTACAAATGTCATCCTTAATTAGATTTGATTTTTTGTTTATTATAATTTTTTTTTTCAAAAGTTTAAGCTGCACATCTTTATTTTTATTTAAACAAGACTTCGTTTTTTAAAACTTCTTAACAATTATTATTGACTTTAAATGAATCATCTTTACACAGAATTAATACACATCTTTACACAGAAATCTAGCAATTGTAAGCCGTTATATGTTAACTTGATAGTTAAATGTATTTTTAAACATTATTTTTTTAAAGATAAATATAAAATTATACAGGAAAGTTAGTCTATATTTAATTATTTAAATCATTCTAACGGAATTTCCAGATAGAGATTTTAGGTTTATATTTTGACAATCTCTTCAATAGAATTTTGAATTTTCAGTTTCTCCTNTTCGTGTAATTTTTTTTTACTCGAATGCATTCTATAATCAACAAATCCTAAATAGAAAATGTCATTATAATAAAGAAATTATTGAAAATTTTGAAAGAAAAATGGATATGTTTGATCTAAAAGATAATTTTTAAGACTAAATATTCAATTTAAATATATTATATAAATTGTAAAATTATAATAAAAACTGATAATTTAAAAACTATTTATAAATAACAGATTTAATTTTGAATTAATTATATATGAATTATACGCAGTTTAGGCTACTTAGTTTTTCGGTTTTGCAATATTTATATAGAATTATTTATATAAAATTAGCTTAGAATTTATTTTTAATACTTAATTTTTATCATTTATAAATAAATATAGGCTTATACTTTTTAAAATTCTTTAAATAAATATTATTATTTAAACGAATTTACAGTACAGTAATTAGAAGTTTATTATTTTAATTGGTGCCAAAAAATTAGTTTTATTATCGTTAAAATTATTATAGGCTAAATCGACATATTAATTTAAGTTTATGTATTATATAAACCTTCAGTTAGCATACTTTTTAAATTAAGTTTCATTAGAATTATTTAAAATTAGCTTAATTATACAGAATTTAAAAAGTTGTTATAACTTTAAATCTTTTATACTAATTAATTTGATTTCCTTGAGTTTATTTAAAAATTAAAATTTTATAGTAAAGTTATTCGATTTTGATGTTTAATTTTAAAGATTTGAAAGTTAAATTTTAGTTTTTAAAAGCTGAGAGGCGAATAAAACATAAAACTAGCATAAAGTAGACGTAGATGTATACAATACAGTACTGTACAGTACAATACATGGGTGCTTAACAATAAATAAAGCTGTGTACGAGTAAAGAAAGCAAACATTTAATTAATCAATTATTTGTAGGGTATAAATTTTATTAATATCAGCTTATAGAATTAAGATAAAACTTTCTTCAATTTATTAAAAGAATTCACATGTTATAGAGAGAAATTAATAATATTTAAAAAAATAAACCTGCAACTTTTATTTATAAATTAAATAATTCTTTAACTAATTAACCAAGTCTCCTAAAAATGATTTAATTTACTAGCATATAATCAATTAATTAATATATATTTTTTGTAAATAATGAAATTTAAAATCTGATTTTTGCTAATTTAATTTTCTAACAACATAATACAACACTTATAAAAACTAAATTATGAAATTCTAAAGCCGTTTTACTGTAGAAACCGTAGCATACTCAAGACCTTTTAGGGGGAAAGATTGAGATCGTAAAGGGTCAGAGGAGAGGTTAGGAAAACTACGTCTTAGATAGAGGTCATAGCTACATTTCTACCCTTATTTCAGTGATATATGTGAACATTTCATGTCCACAACTGATTTACTCGCTGCCAGAACAACTTCTTTAATGAACTTTCAGATAAAAGCAATATTCGTGACGATATCTTGCTTCCTTGTTAACACCTGACTCGTCACGATAGTAACAATCCGTGCGTGATTTTAAACAATTAATGGACTCTCTCACGAATGTATTTTTATAGAAAGAATTTCAATTAAATATTCTCAGCTGAACCAATAGATTATAAATATTAAATTATAAGCTACTGTATGAGCCCAAGTTAAATTCGAAATCGTTAACAGATATAATTTAATTAATATTTTTAAAAATAAGTTTTAGAATTCGATAAAACAGAATGCCCATAGAAAGAGAGGAAAGCCTATCTGTTCTTAAATACATGCCGATATTGGCTTTTTATTCGAAGTGAAAGCTTACAAAGGGAATGATTTAGTTTCCATGATTCTTCATTGTTCTTAATCCCAAATTTGTTTCGAGGTCCTGGGAAAGCTAAGTTAGTATCTTGGAAAAATTATAAGGGAAATAAATAGCTATAAACAATCCGGACCCTACTGTGTAGCCATTTCTCTGCAGGATAACTCTATTGATATTCAGACAGAGTATCTGTTTATATTTGGTGGGCCCCTCTTGGTAGGGCATCGTGCTTGCGTCTGAATTATGCATTTACTTTCTATATATACATAATATAAGACTAATAAATAGTACGTGTCGTGGATGCTGATACATACACATTTTCTTTTTCCAGAATAAAATCTTTTTATTTCGCTAATTAATATAAATTGCATATCTTTGAATATACCAATTTAAGCAATTTATACGCTTAAGACAATAAAATTCATAAGTTTTATTGTTTTATTACCTTGTTTAACAAGCTTATAAAACAGTAAAAATACTTAAAAAATAAATGGGGTACATTATATTTTTAAATAAAAAAATCCCATCGAAATTATCTTAAATTAGTGTAAGATGTTGAAAATTATAAAACACAACACATCAAATATATAATTGAGGCTTTCAATTATGTAAAATAAATCCATTAATTTGAACTTTTAGGATTAAAAAATTAAGATCCAATTATCTAAAGTTACAATGCTATTAACAATTATAAATTAATTTTTAAGTAGTTAATTTGACTTAGATTTTAAATTTTTACATTTGATACAATAAATCGAAAAGTCGAGGATCCTATATAAGAATTTTTAACCTTAAACATTAATAAAAAGATATTATAAAGTAAAAGTCATTGCATCAGATAATCATTGCAAATGTTTGTTTAAGTGATTGATATAGGAAAAAAAAAATAACAATAAAAATATAGCAGCAGGACCACGATGTGATTAAGGCCATTTAGTGTATTTTGTTCTGATTCTAAGAATAAAAGAACAGACAATTGTTTTCAAAGAATGATTTTTTCTCTTAACAACATCTTCTGGAACCAATTAGAAAGAATCTATGTGAAGTTCGAAAAAGATTTTCTTAGAGTTGATAAAAAGAAAAAAATAAATAAATAAAAAGAAATTCGGTGAAGTGTTGCCTAATGACTACCTGAGGTGTTAATAGACTAACGAGCTGAGAAATAATATCGCTGCCTATGTCGTAATTTATCCGAATTCCTTTCGTGAAATCTGCTTTAGATTACATTTAAAATATTTCTTTATCGATTATTCGTGTTTATTAATTAATTAAGTTAATTACTAATCGTTTTAATAATAATTTTATACGAAAATTCGCGTCAATTTTTAGACTCCAACGAAAGGATTTTTGAAGAAATGTCTTTTATTGCCTGTGTTCTCTTCACTTAGAATGTTAAGTGAATAAAATATTAGTCCATTTGTTATGGAATTTTTAAGAAAGTAACAAGTTTTCTATTCACAAAGATAGACACAAGCAACTTACTTTTCTCAAAAGCGAATCTGTTAAATTCTCTTGTAATTTTGCTCCATTCCACATAAAATAATTCAAAGTAACATAAAATATTTTAAAAATCTTTTTAATTTCTCGAAATTGTTTAAAATTTTTGAAATATTTCCTAACAATGATGTTCTGTTTTATTGCTAAATCACAAGGCAGTTAGAAGAAATTCTTAAATGGAAAACACAATAATCCCTATTAACTTCCATAAATATTACCAGAAAGTATGTACTGTACATAGGCCTACATTAATTTACATTTGAAAAATTAATTTAAAATATTTCCTTCTCAGGCTTTAATTTAAAATATTTCCTTCTCAGGTTTTAAGAAAATAAAATTTTAAGAACTTATTAGTTATAGAATCAAACGTTTTGTTTACAACCAATTTTTTCATATATTTTTCCGGAATTTAAAGATTTTCTTTACTAAATTACTTTCTCAATAAGTCAATTAGACTTATAATAAATTAAAATTATATTTAAATTATTATCTAAACTTAGCTCTTATATTTAAGTTGAATCTTTTAAAATAAAATTAAAATGTAAAGAAATTATTTAAAAAAATTAAATAATAAAGAGCTCAGCAGATAAATGATGTTGCATAAGAAATTACAGACAAATTAATATAATTTTTATATAAATAATTAATTATATTTTAATATAATAAGATGATAATGTATTCGAGTTATGTTTGTAAGAGTATATTTAATTTAAAAGCATTTATTGTCATACATCTTAAATTTAAACGAAATTCTTCGCTCGCTTCTACGCTATATTTAAATGAATGTTAAAGTTTTCATTTAAATGGGATCATAGGTCTGTTTAGCATTTAAATAGGTAAATAATAAATGCATTTAAATATCTTGTAATATTAATTTTTCAATTTTGTATCTATAAGTCTATGCAAATCATTGCTACCATGATCATTTACATACATTTTGAATTTAATACCATATAATACTCAATAGCAACCCTAAATCTTGCTAGACTTATGGGTTGTAAAGTGAACTGGAAACTACAAATGCGAAGTGATCTGAAGTAAATTCGACATATAAAAGACTTAGTTTTGTATTAAAAAAGTAATTTATATAAAATTATAGAAGGATGCTATACAACGGAACATAAATCGAGAATATTTCAATCGTACATTTTATATCTTTCCCAACATTTCCCCTTTTTTCGCCAAAAAATGCTGTTGAAAGGACTACAAACCTTATCCAACTCCCACTTTCCTAATACTTTTCTGTATATAAAAATAAAATGAGGAGGAAAACAACAATTCGTTTGTTGACTACTTTAGAAACTTTACTATCTGTTATTTAACTGTTCGATTTAAAAGTAGAATAATATTATTTTTTTTATTTTTTTACATTCTTAACTTTATGGCTTTCCACCATTCCCGAGAATGTGAGAAACGAACCATTTTAAAACCCGAAGTTTTGTGAAACATTCAAAGGCAAGACTCGAAAAATAATACTAGTGCTATCTACGTTTTAAATTGACTTTTATAGCTTACAGCCACCTTTCCTACCACTTTTAGCTTGCCTCATTTCTCGTCCTCACTTGCACTATTATCACCCTTGCTAGCGAGTGTATCGCTGAAGCGAAACTCATCTGCCTTGTGAAATTTCTTACGCAACACACTACACATCATGATTGCCTGCAATGAAAACATCTGCACAACTTCAAACTAGAAGAAGGGTGGGAGGTAACAGGGGATGGAGCCATCGGTCCATATCCGGAACATTCAACTTGGTGATTGCCTATAATGTTGTTAGCGGGCCTGATGTCACTATCACCCCCCATTAATACTTAAACATTAGCCTGAGATGCAAATCTCTCCCCTGTACTACGCCCGTTTCTATCAAGTGTTTCATTTCTTACACTTGTTCTCATTCATTTCCCACTCTTCTGCTTTAATTAAGGAGTTTTGGCCGTATGGGGCGGAGCCGCTTTTAAAATGCAGAAGAGCAGATTACTGATCCCTCCAACTGCTTGTGATAGGTCGATGTCTGTTATATTTTAGAAAGAAGTGCATCTTCTACATGTGTAAATATTTGATGGAAGTGTGAAGGCAATCAAATAGAATGTGTTTTTTTGCAAATGTAGGGCCCTGTTTGGTGCAATTACCTCGAGAAATCTATATTTTATGCTTTTGTTTGTTTACATATATATAGCATTCTATAGAATTTTCGCATCTCCAAAGATTTATAAGCAATAAATTAACCCATTGATATTACAAAACTTTTTACGCCATTAAAATTTTCAAATTTCAGACAATAAAATTGCAATAATAAAATCATAATTACATTAAATTTAAAAATAATCTTAACTTATATTAATTAAAAAAATTAAATATTATCTAATTTCTATAATTTATATCAATATATAAGAACAATAAAACAAATTCATTTGCAATAAAAAAAATTCTTAAAAAATATATTTAAATCCAATGCTGATTTGAAATAAACGAGAACAATTAAATCAGATTATTTAAAGCTATTTAATGTCATTAATTTTCTAAACCTGAAGCGAATTAAGTAAAAAAAAAATTAGACAATTAAAAGTTGTTCTTGGATCTCCTTCAATCCCGTAATGTCTCATTAAGCCTGTAGGAAGTAATAAAATTTTTATTAAAATGAGAAAGGCTCGAGAGCCTTTCAAATACGATTTTAAATGCTTACATTAATCTTTAGAAGACAATTAAAAAGTTTATCATTGAAAGTATAGCTTACCAGAATAATAATATCGAATATTTGAGATTGATATCAACCTCATTAGAAACTATTTTAATCGCATTGAAACTGATACGAAACTTAAGTATTAATGCGGTTTTCATTACATCCTAACTTTATTTTAAAGAATTATACAGCTACGAATAGATAAAGGTGATAAAATACATAATGGAAAAAGTTTCCTGCTTCAATTATTAAAAAAAAAAAGAAAAAAATATAGAAAATAAGATTACACTAGCACTCTTTTAATATTCATAAATAATGGATAAAATGCTATTTAGGCAAAGAATCGAAAGAGTGGCAATTTTCTCCCTTTCCCCTTCTGCAAAATCAATTTAGAAAGGTTAACCAAGATAGACCTGTACTACTTTCTTGTTAATAAAATTATTACACATATAGTCATCTGGTATGTGTTCGGATGGGGAATAAAGCAGACCTTAATTGGAATGAACAGACAGCATGATATATTGAACAAATCAGTTACTGGACTTTATATTTTTTAAATGATAAATTACAAGATTTTTTATTTTATTTTTAAAGAATTTATCGAAATCGTGCAGATGAGATTGCTTAAAATTTATTGATTAGGAGATCTGCATCTCATCTTCCCCGCTTTGGCTGTCAAGAAGGATTTTGTGAGTGTCCAGGGAACGCATAAACTCATTTTTTTAAGTTTATAAATCAGAATTTGTGCTTCAAAAAGTGGCACCGATTGTTTAGCCTATATAACCCTCATATTAATGACTTTTTAAAGGGCTTCTAAACTCTGTTTCCAGCTACAAATGTCATCCTTAATTAGATTTGATTTTTTGTTTATTATAATTTTTTTTTTCAAAAGTTTAAGCTGCACATCTTTATTTTTATTTAAACAAGACTTCGTTTTTTAAAACTTCTTAACAATTATTATTGACTTTAAATGAATCATCTTTACACAGAATTAATACACATCTTTACACAGAAATCTAGCAATTGTAAGCCGTTATATGTTAACTTGATAGTTAAATGTATTTTTAAACATTATTTTTTTAAAGATAAATATAAAATTATACAGGAAAGTTAGTCTATATTTAATTATTTAAATCATTCTAACGGAATTTCCAGATAGAGATTTTAGGTTTATATTTTGACAATCTCTTCAATAGAATTTTGAATTTTCAGTTTCTCCTTCGAGAAAAACGAAAATGACAATCAGTATCAAATTATTCTTATTATCTAATGAAAGAATAAGGTTTTTACAGATTAAATAAATAAATAAATAAATTTCTTTCATCAGTTCTTTTGATGTTTTACAAGGAAATATGCAATGTTAAAATTGTATTAAATATTTGACAATAAAAAAAATTTATTAAACTTTTAAAATTTACAATTGAAATGAAGAAATATTTTAAAGCAATCTTATAAATTTTTCGTCATTAACCGGTTATTTTTTACATTACATTATAAAATGTAAGCGTTATGTGCAATACATTACAGGCGAACTTTAATGAACGTGTAGGAGTAGGCCTATAATTTAATACGTATTTAATAAATAAAAACTGTAAATAGATTTATAGGAAATCTTCCTGCCAAATAATCAAGTTAAATTTTATTTCTATCGTCTATATTTTTATATAGATTTATCAGAAATAAATCACTGATAAATTGTAAGCATAAAATTGTCAATCGTGTCGAGAGAATTATAAAATTTAATCAATGGTCTTTTCAAACTGGTTAAATCCATTTAAGCTATTTTGAAATTTTGTTTTTATTCGTCAAATGAATAAAAGAAGATAAAATTATTGTGTGTGATAAGATATAGGTTCAAAACATTAGGCTATTTTAAATGATTTTACAAATTCATCAAATTAGCAATAAATTTTTTTCAGAAATTTTAATCATTTCTCTTCTTTTCACTGGAAAGTTTTCATTTACAAGGCAAAGTTTTACTCAAAATAACTTTGTAAATTATATTAATTTCTTTAAAAAAATTATTTATATTCTACTAGGCCTAACTTAATCATAGTTTATTCAATAAATGTTGATAATATAGCATAAAACGATAAAGTAAAAAGTAAAATTTTGTAAATTTTCGTAGAAAATTCTCTCGACTGATAATAAAAGAAAGTAAAGTTTTAATTTATTGAATAACGAAAAAAGTTTATATTTTTTACTAAATAATTTCGGTTTTTTTTATTATAGAAGTAGAAATAACCTAATCTTAAGATTATGTTTAATAGCTATGTTTATACAGTATAATAATGGATTAAACTTTATCTACTAGGAGAATGTTTCCAACGCTGAGAATATCGTTTAGCGGAGTGGAGAGCCACACCAAATATGCAGTGCTACTGGATATCGTGCCCATAGACAATAAGAGGTATCGTTATGCCTATCATCGATCATCGTGGCTAGTGGCAGGCAAAGCAGATCCCCCCTCTCCTGCTCGCCTCTACCTCCATCCCGACTCTCCTTTCACAGGAGACCAACTTCGCAAGCAAGTTGTGTCTTTTGAGAAAGTAAAACTGACAAATAATGAGATGGATAAACAAGGGCATGTAAGTTACCTACAAAAATGCTTTCGTAGATCTATTTTCCTTATTTATCATTTTACATTTTGACTATTGAGTTTCTAATGTAAACTAATAATGTGCCTATCAATCTTTGCCATTTTTTTTTGTTGTTGTTTTAGAAACTTAATTGTTATTTTATATTAATTCTATATTTTTTTTTTTTACTATTAAGATTCGGCAATTTTTCTTTTAGATTTCTGTGTAGATCAATAATATTCGGGTGATGCTCTAAAAATATTTTTTTCGTTTTGAATAATGCTGTAAAATAGCGTACTATCACCTATAACGTATTGATTGAAGCAGGAAAATGAAGGATTACGCCGAAAATTATTTGAATAATCTAAGATATATGGGAATGAAAGATAAATGATTTCAAAAAAAAAAAAGAAAAACGATATTTGTTTGCGATAATTTGATTCATTTCTTTGGTAAATGAATAAGAAAATAATGTTAAAATTAGAAATTTTTACATTAGTTACAGAAGGAAAGAAAAAACATTCAAATTATTACAGTAAAACCTTTCTAAAACGGAACCTTAATAAAACGAAAACCTGTCTAAACGGAAAAAATTCTTAGAAACTCAGCTGTTTTCTGTGTTTAAAAAAACCTATTCAAAACGGAAATTCTGCTAAACTGGAAAAAAATATTCGCCACTATACGAGTCCGTTTACACAAGTTTAACTGTAATAATACAGGAGGAATGCAAATATAGGTATACAATTGTAAATCTGAGAAATACAGATGTTTGGTGCAGAGTTCATTACAGTATTACTATTTTGTATTTCTTATTTATCATTTACGCATAAGAATTAATGATTTTCTCTTCTACTTTTTTTCCTTCCATAATAAAAATTGTATACTTACTTTCGCACCCCTTTGTATAATAATACCAATGTAATATTTTATTCCTTTTTTACAGATGAAATTACTTATTTTTATCGTCATTCCGTTTCTTAATTTAAATATGAGTTTATTCATTTTAAAAATAGATTAAATGGAAAAATTATACCACACAATAATATTTGAATTTTAATAAGTATTTAATTAACCTTTATAATATTGTTAAAGTTTACCAATTCAAAATTTTTCGCTTAATTTACATGGATAATAGGCCTAACATTTATTGCTATCTTTAACTCCATGCGCGATATTACATAAATAATTCGTGTTTTCGACTATTAATGCGTTTTTATTCTAACTTAATAAGCTTTAAAATCTTAAGGAAATTGTTTTATTAATAAAAATACGCTAAAAATTAAATAATTTTAAGTATTTACTGCTCTATAGATCCAAGAGCAAGTTGCATTTTCAATTCAAAAACTCGATTAAGGATTAAATTTCGTTAGTATTAAAATCTGCTATAAGTAATTAATTAGAAACTCGTTTAAATTTTAATTCGACAATAATAATAATAATAATATCTTTACATAGGAAGGTAGAACTACGTTTCTTATATTTGTTTATCAAGTTTAGGCTTTCAACATTATTTGTATAGGGTAAATAAACAGCAGTTTTATTAGGCAATATTCTCTTCTACAGATAGTGCTTAACTCAATGCACAAGTACCAGCCAAGAATCCATCTCATCCGACTTCGATCCGATAGTTCGAGTCCGCCCTTGATTACCGACTTGGAAGCAGAATTATATAGAACTTATATCTTCCCAGAAACGGTTTTTACTGCAGTTACAGCATATCAAAATCAACTGGTAAGAACTTTTTAATCTCAAATATCAACTTTATAACGTATTAATTCGAAAATAAGTTATGTAAATTTTATAATTTAAATATTTTTTTGATCATTCCAACGTAAATTTCTCGAGATAGATTATCAGATTCAATGGCCTGTGTGCTGTTCTTTACCCCCCTTTTTTTTCTTTCGTAACTTAATGTGTTGGGTTTAATTGCCATTTTTAGAGATTTTACTTTAAGAATAAATGCTATTTATAGTAAAAAGCTTGACACCTGCCACTATTTAGATTGTATTTTTGTCAAAACTCGTCTTGTATCTAGTTTCTTTCTTAGTTAAATGATTGATGTGAAATTAAATTGTTAAGTTATAGCCTATATCAAAAGAACTATAATATGACTATTAAAAAATATTAAATTCTTTTACTTAAAAAAATTTTTAAATAAATTTCTAAATGGTTTAATTTTTATTACTATTTTTTAAAATAATATTAAGTATAATGATAAAAGTTACGCCTTTCTCTACTAGATATTAACTATCGAACAGACATTCAAAGCTTCTTTAATTTCTTTACTTAATATTTTCGTTATTTTTAACTATTATACTAAATAAATTTATTTTCTCTTAACTTTATTTAAGCAAAATTCATTTATACATGGCGCATTTTCTTGTTAAAGGCGAGAGATGGCGGATGTCTTTCCTTAACCAAAAATTTAAAAGAAATAGGTCTATGTAAAGAAAATTTTTAATAACTTCTTTAAGAAATTAAGCATTTTTGATATAAACCAATTCTTATTTATTTATTTACAATAGTAATTTTATGCACAAATCTATACTCCTTTAAAATAATACCTGGATACGCCACTAGGCCTAACTGAGCGCTAGTTAAATACGAAGTAAAACTAAGTAATTTAAAAGAAATTTTAGAATAATTCGGCTTTAATTATTTTGATAATTAGCTATTTGATAAAACCGTAATGTATATCAATATAATTTTTATTTTTATGTGCATAGATTACAAAGTTAAAAATCGACAGTAATCCATTTGCCAAAGGTTTTCGAGATTCTTCACGACTCACTGATCTGGAGAGGTAAGATGATGTACTAAAATATTTAATAACATGATAAAAGCGCATTTAATCGATTAATTATTTAATAATAACGCTTATTATTTATCTAATTCTATTTTATTGATGATTTCTTTAAAGTTTTAAAACTGTGTAAAAAAAAGGCAGTTCATCTACCTTAGTTCTACGAAAAATCAAGTTTTTCATTTTCTTTCTTTTTACTATGCAATTTACTATGTCAAATGATAAGTCACCTGAACATAACAAATTGTCAGCACTGTCTTTGGCATATAAAAAATATATCTAACTCTTTATCTCGTGTAATTGGAATGGAAAAAATAAAAACTCCAAAGAATATTTTACATAAAGAATAATGAATAGGTCAAGTTTCTACTGAATTAAAAAAGAAATAAATATAAATTATACACGTGTGCTATGACTACAGTTTGATCTGAATATATTAATATAATACTAGGTGTCTTTTGAGAAAGTAAAACTGACAAATAATGAGATGGATAAACAAGGGCATGTAAGTTACCTACAAAAATGCTTTCGTAGATCTATTTTCCTTATTTATCATTTTACATTTTGACTGTTGAGTTTCTAATGTAAACTAATAATGTGCCTATCAATCTTTGCCATTTTTTTTGTTGTTGTTTTAGAAACTTAATTGTTATTTTATATTAATTCTATATTTTTTTTTTACTATTAAGATTCGGCAATTTTTCTTTTAGATTTCTGTGTAGATCAATAATATTCGGGTGATGCTCTAAAAATATTTTTTTCGTTTTGAATAATGCTGTAAAATAGCGTACTATCACCTATAACGTATTGATTGAAGCAGGAAAATGAAGGATTACGCCGAAAATTATTTGAATAATCTAAGATATATGGGAATGAAAGATAAATGGATTTCAAAAAAAAAAAAGAAAAACGATATTTGTTTGCGATAATTTGATTCATTTCTTTGGTAAATGAATAAGAAAATAATGTTAAAATTAGAAATTTTTACATTAGTTACAGAAGGAAAGAAAAAACATTCAAATTATTACAGTAAAACCTTTCTAAAACGGAACCTTAATAAAACGAAAACCTGTCTAAACGGAAAAAATTCTTAGAAACTCAGCTGTTTTCTGTGTTTAAAAAAACCTATTCAAAACGGAAATTCTGCTAAACTGGAAAAAAATATTCGCCACTATACGAGTCCGTTTACACAAGTTTAACTGTAATAATACAGGAGGAATGCAAATATAGGTATACAATTGTAAATCTGAGAAATACAGATGTTTGGTGCAGAGTTCATTACAGTATTACTATTTTGTATTTCTTATTTATCATTTACGCATAAGAATTAATGATTTTCTCTTCTACTTTTTTTCCTTCCATAATAAAAATTGTATACTTACTTTCGCACCCCTTTGTATAATAATACCAATGTAATATTTTATTCCTTTTTTACAGATGAAATTACTTATTTTTATCGTCATTCCGTTTCTTAATTTAAATATGAGTTTATTCATTTTAAAAATAGATTAAATGGAAAAATTATACCACACAATAATATTTGAATTTTAATAAGTATTTAATTAACCTTTATAATATTGTTAAAGTTTACCAATTCAAAATTTTTCGCTTAATTTACATGGATAATAGGCCTAACATTTATTGCTATCTTTAACTCCATGCGCGATATTACATAAATAATTCGTGTTTTCGACTATTAATGCGTTTTTATTCTAACTTAATAAGCTTTAAAATCTTAAGGAAATTGTTTTATTAATAAAAATACGCTAAAAATTAAATAATTTTAAGTATTTACTGCTCTATAGATCCAAGAGCAAGTTGCATTTTCAATTCAAAAACTCGATTAAGGATTAAATTTCGTTAGTATTAAAATCTGCTATAAGTAATTAATTAGAAACTCGTTTAAATTTTAATTCGACAATAATAATAATAATAATATCTTTACATAGGAAGGTAGAACTACGTTTCTTATATTTGTTTATCAAGTTTAGGCTTTCAACATTATTTGTATAGGGTAAATAAACAGCAGTTTTATTAGGCAATATTCTCTTCTACAGATAGTGCTTAACTCAATGCACAAGTACCAGCCAAGAATCCATCTCATCCGACTTCGATCCGATAGTTCGAGTCCGCCCTTGATTACCGACTTGGAAGCAGAATTATATAGAACTTATATCTTCCCAGAAACGGTTTTTACTGCAGTTACAGCATATCAAAATCAACTGGTAAGAACTTTTTAATCTCAAATATCAACTTTATAACGTATTAATTCGAAAATAAGTTATGTAAATTTTATAATTTAAATATTTTTTTGATTATTCCAACGTAAATTTCTCGAGATAGATTATCAGATTCAATGGCCTGTGTGCTGTTCTTTACCCCCCTTTTTTTTCTTTCGTAACTTAATGTGTTGGGTTTAATTGCCATTTTTAGAGATTTTACTTTAAGAATAAATGCTATTTATAGTAAAAAGCTTGACACCTGCCACTATTTAGATTGTATTTTTGTCAAAACTCGTCTTGTATCTAGTTTCTTTCTTAGTTAAATGATTGATGTGAAATTAAATTGTTAAGTTATAGCCTATATCAAAAGAACTATAATATGACTATTAAAAAATATTAAATTCTTTTACTTAAAAAAATTTTTAAATAAATTTCTAAATGGTTTAATTTTTATTACTATTTTTTAAAATAATATTAAGTATAATGATAAAAGTTACGCCTTTCTCTACTAGATATTAACTATCGAACAGACATTCAAAGCTTCTTTAATTTCTTTACTTAATATTTTCGTTATTTTTAACTATTATACTAAATAAATTTATTTTCTCTTAACTTTATTTAAGCAAAATTCATTTATACATGGCGCATTTTCTTGTTAAAGGCGAGAGATGGCGGATGTCTTTCCTTAACCAAAAATTTAAAAGAAATAGGTCTATGTAAAGAAAATTTTTAATAACTTCTTTAAGAAATTAAGCATTTTTGATATAAACCAATTCTTATTTATTTATTTACAATAGTAATTTTATGCACAAATCTATACTCCTTTAAAATAATACCTGGATACGCCACTAGGCCTAACTGAGCGCTAGTTAAATACGAAGTAAAACTAAGTAATTTAAAAGAAATTTTAGAATAATTCGGCTTTAATTATTTTGATAATTAGCTATTTGATAAAACCGTAATGTATATCAATATAATTTTTATTTTTATGTGCATAGATTACAAAGTTAAAAATCGACAGTAATCCATTTGCCAAAGGTTTTCGAGATTCTTCACGACTCACTGATCTGGAGAGGTAAGATGATGTACTAAAATATTTAATAACATGATAAAAGCGCATTTAATCGATTAATTATTTAATAATAACGCTTATTATTTATCTAATTCTATTTTATTGATGATTTCTTTAAAGTTTTAAAACTGTGTAAAAAAAAGGCAGTTCATCTACCTTAGTTCTACGAAAAATCAAGTTTTTCATTTTCTTTCTTTTTACTATGCAATTTACTATGTCAAATGATAAGTCACCTGAACATAACAAATTGTCAGCACTGTCTTTGGCATATAAAAAATATATCTAACTCTTTATCTCGTGTAATTGGAATGGAAAAAATAAAAACTCCAAAGAATATTTTACATAAAGAATAATGAATAGGTCAAGTTTCTACTGAATTAAAAAAGAAATGAATATAAATTATACACGTGTGCTATGACTACAGTTTGATCTGAATATATTAATATAATACTAGGTTTTAATAATAATTATACGAATTATTATTTTATTAGTTAAACAAGTTTTTTGATTAATAAAAAAAAAACATGCAAATAAATGTTTGTCTCGTTTCTTTTACTTAATAAACTTTGAATTTATGAATGTTTATACAGAAAATAAAGCTTTAGAAAGTTAAATTCGACCCTCTCGTATTGATTTTTTTCTTTTGTTAAACTTGCATAACGAAGAAATAACATTAGTGGTCCCGTTTCTTTAACATCTGCATCCTTCTCTCACTTTGTGTGTCTCATAATAAATTATCCTTTCACTATCCCCGCAGTCCATTATTATATACGTCTAGCGTTAAGAGGCGTTGTTTAGACTGATGATAACATGCTTTATTTTTTATAACGAGGTTAATTTAAGGTAGAAGAAAGAAATATTCCATTAGTAGAATTCGTATTGACATCTAGTAACAGTTACTTCCATTCTATACAATAATTAGGCTCACTACATTTTATTTCTGTTGTAAATAAGTTCCTTCACGATACAGTTAACGAAGAAAGACTAACTAAAGACGTAAAAGACTTTTATTGTCGGGCAGACTCGCAATTTTATCACCTTTTGGACCATTAAAGTCACATTAAAGAAGCAACCGAGTTGCAAAAAAATATCAACAGGTGTTGATACTAGAGTTAAAATATCGATCATCATTTTTATATCTTTAATTTAAAAATTTCATAAAAAATTAATTTAATTTAATATACTTTTTAGGGAATCCGTTGAAACTTTATTAAGAGAACATGCTTTTCGACATTCTCCGTTTAGAGCTTTGGTCACTGGAGATTTAACTGCTGAACCTACTTTGGCAGGGACTTCAGGTATATGGATTTTCATTATAAAAAAAAAATGACATAAATTAAATGTAATTTTTATTATAGGTCTACATAATTGCATTCAGAGTAAATCTCCATAAGAAAAATTTGTTTAAATAGTATTAGGAATTAAAATTCACTTCATTAAACGTGAAAAACTGAAAAAATAATCATAAAATAAGTCTATTTTATCGGAATTCTGTGTTATTATTTACGTAATGAAACTAAATAGATAATATGCTAATGATAATTTGTAAAAAAGTATCTTTAAATGTTAGTCGAGAATGCGTAAGTAAGATTTATTTAATAAGGAAAAAAAAAAAATAGAAATTTTAGGCGTAATTTTATTTTATAATAACATAAAACGATTTTATGATTAACTTATTTTTTAAAATGTAGTATTTTCTTAATATATAATAGGATTGACTCGTCTCCCAACTAACAGCGAGTTACTTCTAATGGCCAGTCAAGGAGCGGTACCTTGGAAATTTCCTCATGTGCCTGCATTAAGTGTAGCCGATTTGTCATCAATAATGTCATCCCATCCCCAAACTGCTGCTAATTTTGCTAGCTTCTATTTTGGACTTCCTCGGACATTTATTCCACCTTTATCGTTATTAAATACTAACAACGGATCCTCTCCTACAGAACCAGGAACATCGTCGTCGTCGGGTACATATAACAGATCTTATCCTGGTCTTCCAACAGGATCAAATTTGTACGCATCTCGTTTACATCTAGGAGGGATTTATCCTGGACTAAGGTTTCATCCTTATCTACAACCTCGACTTTTACAACCGTCTTCTTCCAAATCTTCTTTAGATTCCTCCGAATGCGATGGACTAGCGCCTCAAGTTTGATCTTAGAGTTCCTAGAGGCGTCATTAATCTTCCTGGATTATGGATATTTGTATATTTGAAACGACATTCCAGTAAAATCGATTGTACATATATATAAATATATACAGTATATACTAGAGGGTTTGGTGATTTTTGGCAGGAATGGTCCTCCGGTTAAGCTTCTTTGCATAGCTCACACTAGTCCAGGTTTATCGCGTTTGTGAACTTTGAAAAAGTGCAATATGGTGTTGGAATTTATTTTAAAATATTAAAACACTGGTACATATCTTAAATGATTTTTTTTTATCTCGTGAAAATTCTATCTTATCCAAATTGTACATAGGCCTATATATAATTTTCTTCTTTAAGAATTGTAATGCTTACTACCTCACTTCTCTGACATATCCCTCAAAACATTTGAAGGAAATTTTGGTTAGAATTGTATTGTTTCACAAACAGAAAGACAAAAAAAAAAGTTAAATTAAAAANCAGACAAATTAATATAATTTTTATATAAATAATTAATTATATTTTAATATAATAAGATGATAATGTATTCGAGTTATGTTTGTAAGAGTATATTTAATTTAAAAGCATTTATTGTCATACATCTTAAATTTAAACGAAATTCTTCGCTCGCTTCTACGCTATATTTAAATGAATGTTAAAGTTTTCATTTAAATGGGATCATAGGTCTGTTTAGCATTTAAATAGGTAAATAATAAATGCATTTAAATATCTTGTAATATTAATTTTTCAATTTTGTATCTATAAGTCTATGCAAATCATTGCTACCATGATCATTTACATACATTTTGAATTTAATACCATATAATACTCAATAGCAACCCTAAATCTTGCTAGACTTATGGGTTGTAAAGTGAACTGGAAACTACAAATGCGAAGTGATCTGAAGTAAATTCGACATATAAAAGACTTAGTTTTGTATTAAAAAAGTAATTTATATAAAATTATAGAAGGATGCTATACAACGGAACATAAATCGAGAATATTTCAATCGTACATTTTATATCTTTCCCAACATTTCCCCTTTTTTCGCCAAAAAATGCTGTTGAAAGGACTACAAACCTTATCCAACTCCCACTTTCCTAATACTTTTCTGTATATAAAAATAAAATGAGGAGGAAAACAACAATTCGTTTGTTGACTACTTTAGAAACTTTACTATCTGTTATTTAACTGTTCGATTTAAAAGTAGAATAATATTATTTTTTTTATTTTTTTACATTCTTAACTTTATGGCTTTCCACCATTCCCGAGAATGTGAGAAACGAACCATTTTAAAACCCGAAGTTTTGTGAAACATTCAAAGGCAAGACTCGAAAAATAATACTAGTGCTATCTACGTTTTAAATTGACTTTTATAGCTTACAGCCACCTTTCCTACCACTTTTAGCTTGCCTCATTTCTCGTCCTCACTTGCACTATTATCACCCTTGCTAGCGAGTGTATCGCTGAAGCGAAACTCATCTGCCTTGTGAAATTTCTTACGCAACACACTACACATCATGATTGCCTGCAATGAAAACATCTGCACAACTTCAAACTAGAAGAAGGGTGGGAGGTAACAGGGGATGGAGCCATCGGTCCATATCCGGAACATTCAACTTGGTGATTGCCTATAATGTTGTTAGCGGGCCTGATGTCACTATCACCCCCCATTAATACTTAAACATTAGCCTGAGATGCAAATCTCTCCCCTGTACTACGCCCGTTTCTATCAAGTGTTTCATTTCTTACACTTGTTCTCATTCATTTCCCACTCTTCTGCTTTAATTAAGGAGTTTTGGCCGTATGGGGCGGAGCCGCTTTTAAAATGCAGAAGAGCAGATTACTGATCCCTCCAACTGCTTGTGATAGGTCGATGTCTGTTATATTTTAGAAAGAAGTGCATCTTCTACATGTGTAAATATTTGATGGAAGTGTGAAGGCAATCAAATAGAATGTGTTTTTTTGCAAATGTAGGGCCCTGTTTGGTGCAATTACCTCGAGAAATCTATATTTTATGCTTTTGTTTGTTTACATATATATAGCATTCTATAGAATTTTCGCATCTCCAAAGATTTATAAGCAATAAATTAACCCATTGATATTACAAAACTTTTTACGCCATTAAAATTTTCAAATTTCAGACAATAAAATTGCAATAATAAAATCATAATTACATTAAATTTAAAAATAATCTTAACTTATATTAATTAAAAAAATTAAATATTATCTAATTTCTATAATTTATATCAATATATAAGAACAATAAAACAAATTCATTTGCAATAAAAAAAATTCTTAAAAAATATATTTAAATCCAATGCTGATTTGAAATAAACGAGAACAATTAAATCAGATTATTTAAAGCTATTTAATGTCATTAATTTTCTAAACCTGAAGCGAATTAAGTAAAAAAAAAATTAGACAATTAAAAGTTGTTCTTGGATCTCCTTCAATCCCGTAATGTCTCATTAAGCCTGTAGGAAGTAATAAAATTTTTATTAAAATGAGAAAGGCTCGAGAGCCTTTCAAATACGATTTTAAATGCTTACATTAATCTTTAGAAGACAATTAAAAAGTTTATCATTGAAAGTATAGCTTACCAGAATAATAATATCGAATATTTGAGATTGATATCAACCTCATTAGAAACTATTTTAATCGCATTGAAACTGATACGAAACTTAAGTATTAATGCGGTTTTCATTACATCCTAACTTTATTTTAAAGAATTATACAGCTACGAATAGATAAAGGTGATAAAATACATAATGGAAAAAGTTTCCTGCTTCAATTATTAAAAAAAAAAAGAAAAAAATATAGAAAATAAGATTACACTAGCACTCTTTTAATATTCATAAATAATGGATAAAATGCTATTTAGGCAAAGAATCGAAAGAGTGGCAATTTTCTCCCTTTCCCCTTCTGCAAAATCAATTTAGAAAGGTTAACCAAGATAGACCTGTACTACTTTCTTGTTAATAAAATTATTACACATATAGTCATCTGGTATGTGTTCGGATGGGGAATAAAGCAGACCTTAATTGGAATGAACAGACAGCATGATATATTGAACAAATCAGTTACTGGACTTTATATTTTTTAAATGATAAATTACAAGATTTTTTATTTTATTTTTAAAGAATTTATCGAAATCGTGCAGATGAGATTGCTTAAAATTTATTGATTAGGAGATCTGCATCTCATCTTCCCCGCTTTGGCTGTCAAGAAGGATTTTGTGAGTGTCCAGGGAACGCATAAACTCATTTTTTTAAGTTTATAAATCAGAATTTGTGCTTCAAAAAGTGGCACCGATTGTTTAGCCTATATAACCCTCATATTAATGACTTTTTAAAGGGCTTCTAAACTCTGTTTCCAGCTACAAATGTCATCCTTAATTAGATTTGATTTTTTGTTTATTATAATTTTTTTTTTCAAAAGTTTAAGCTGCACATCTTTATTTTTATTTAAACAAGACTTCGTTTTTTAAAACTTCTTAACAATTATTATTGACTTTAAATGAATCATCTTTACACAGAATTAATACACATCTTTACACAGAAATCTAGCAATTGTAAGCCGTTATATGTTAACTTGATAGTTAAATGTATTTTTAAACATTATTTTTTTAAAGATAAATATAAAATTATACAGGAAAGTTAGTCTATATTTAATTATTTAAATCATTCTAACGGAATTTCCAGATAGAGATTTTAGGTTTATATTTTGACAATCTCTTCAATAGAATTTTGAATTTTCAGTTTCTCCTTCGAGAAAAACGAAAATGACAATCAGTATCAAATTATTCTTATTATCTAATGAAAGAATAAGGTTTTTACAGATTAAATAAATAAATAAATAAATTTCTTTCATCAGTTCTTTTGATGTTTTACAAGGAAATATGCAATGTTAAAATTGTATTAAATATTTGACAATAAAAAAAATTTATTAAACTTTTAAAATTTACAATAGAAATGAAGAAATATTTTAAAGCAATCTTATAAATTTTTCGTCATTAACCGGTTATTTTTTACATTACATTATAAAATGTAAGCGTTATGTGCAATACATTACAGGCGAATTTTAATGAACGTGTAGGAGTAGGCCTATAATTTAATACGTATTTAATAAATAAAAACTGTAAATAGATTTATAGGAAATCTTCCTGCCAAATAATCAAGTTAAATTTTATTTCTATCGTCTATATTTTTATATAGATTTATCAGAAATAAATCACTGATAAATTGTAAGCATAAAATTGTCAATCGTGTCGAGAGAATTATAAAATTTAATCAATGGTCTTTACAAACTGGTTAAATCCATTTAAGCTATTTTGAAATTTTGTTTTTATTCGTCAAATGAATAAAAGAAGATAAAATTATTGTGTGTGATAAGATATAGGTTCAAAACATTAGGCTATTTTAAATGATTTTACAAATTCATCAAATTAGCAATAAATTTTTTTCAGAAATTTCAATCATTTCTCTTCTTTTCACTGGAAAGTTTTCATTTACAAGGCAAAGTTTTACTCAAAATAACTTTGTAAATTATATTAATTTCTTTAAAAAAATTATTTATATTCTACTAGGCCTAACTTAATCATAGTTTATTCAATAAATGTTGATAATATAGCATAAAACGATAAAGTAAAAAGTAAAATTTTGTAAATTTTCGTAGAAAATTCTCTCGACTGATAATAAAAGAAAGTAAAGTTTTAATTTATTGAATAACGAAAAAAGTTTATATTTTTTACTAAATAATTTCGGTTTTTTTTATTATAGAAGTAGAAATAACCTAATCTTAAGATTATGTTTAATAGCTATGTTTATACAGTATAATAATGGATTAAACTTTATCTACTAGGAGAATGTTTCCAACGCTGAGAATATCGTTTAGCGGAGTGGAGAGCCACACCAAATATGCAGTGCTACTGGATATCGTGCCCATAGACAATAAGAGGTATCGTTATGCCTATCATCGATCATCGTGGCTAGTGGCAGGCAAAGCAGATCCCCCCTCTCCTGCTCGCCTCTACCTCCATCCCGACTCTCCTTTCACAGGAGACCAACTTCGCAAGCAAGTTGTGTCTTTTGAGAAAGTAAAACTGACAAATAATGAGATGGATAAACAAGGGCATGTAAGTTACCTACAAAAATGCTTTCGTAGATCTATTTTCCTTATTTATCATTTTACATTTTGACTATTGAGTTTCTAATGTAAACTAATAATGTGCCTATCAATCTTTGCCATTTTTTTTTGTTGTTGTTTTAGAAACTTAATTGTTATTTTATATTAATTCTATATTTTTTTTTTTTACTATTAAGATTCGGCAATTTTTCTTTTAGATTTCTGTGTAGATCAATAATATTCGGGTGATGCTCTAAAAATATTTTTTTCGTTTTGAATAATGCTGTAAAATAGCGTACTATCACCTATAACGTATTGATTGAAGCAGGAAAATGAAGGATTACGCCGAAAATTATTTGAATAATCTAAGATATATGGGAATGAAAGATAAATGATTTCAAAAAAAAAAAAGAAAAACGATATTTGTTTGCGATAATTTGATTCATTTCTTTGGTAAATGAATAAGAAAATAATGTTAAAATTAGAAATTTTTACATTAGTTACAGAAGGAAAGAAAAAACATTCAAATTATTACAGTAAAACCTTTCTAAAACGGAACCTTAATAAAACGAAAACCTGTCTAAACGGAAAAAATTCTTAGAAACTCAGCTGTTTTCTGTGTTTAAAAAAACCTATTCAAAACGGAAATTCTGCTAAACTGGAAAAAAATATTCGCCACTATACGAGTCCGTTTACACAAGTTTAACTGTAATAATACAGGAGGAATGCAAATATAGGTATACAATTGTAAATCTGAGAAATACAGATGTTTGGTGCAGAGTTCATTACAGTATTACTATTTTGTATTTCTTATTTATCATTTACGCATAAGAATTAATGATTTTCTCTTCTACTTTTTTTCCTTCCATAATAAAAATTGTATACTTACTTTCGCACCCCTTTGTATAATAATACCAATGTAATATTTTATTCCTTTTTTACAGATGAAATTACTTATTTTTATCGTCATTCCGTTTCTTAATTTAAATATGAGTTTATTCATTTTAAAAATAGATTAAATGGAAAAATTATACCACACAATAATATTTGAATTTTAATAAGTATTTAATTAACCTTTATAATATTGTTAAAGTTTACCAATTCAAAATTTTTCGCTTAATTTACATGGATAATAGGCCTAACATTTATTGCTATCTTTAACTCCATGCGCGATATTACATAAATAATTCGTGTTTTCGACTATTAATGCGTTTTTATTCTAACTTAATAAGCTTTAAAATCTTAAGGAAATTGTTTTATTAATAAAAATACGCTAAAAATTAAATAATTTTAAGTATTTACTGCTCTATAGATCCAAGAGCAAGTTGCATTTTCAATTCAAAAACTCGATTAAGGATTAAATTTCGTTAGTATTAAAATCTGCTATAAGTAATTAATTAGAAACTCGTTTAAATTTTAATTCGACAATAATAATAATAATAATATCTTTACATAGGAAGGTAGAACTACGTTTCTTATATTTGTTTATCAAGTTTAGGCTTTCAACATTATTTGTATAGGGTAAATAAACAGCAGTTTTATTAGGCAATATTCTCTTCTACAGATAGTGCTTAACTCAATGCACAAGTACCAGCCAAGAATCCATCTCATCCGACTTCGATCCGATAGTTCGAGTCCGCCCTTGATTACCGACTTGGAAGCAGAATTATATAGAACTTATATCTTCCCAGAAACGGTTTTTACTGCAGTTACAGCATATCAAAATCAACTGGTAAGAACTTTTTAATCTCAAATATCAACTTTATAACGTATTAATTCGAAAATAAGTTATGTAAATTTTATAATTTAAATATTTTTTTGATCATTCCAACGTAAATTTCTCGAGATAGATTATCAGATTCAATGGCCTGTGTGCTGTTCTTTACCCCCCTTTTTTTTCTTTCGTAACTTAATGTGTTGGGTTTAATTGCCATTTTTAGAGATTTTACTTTAAGAATAAATGCTATTTATAGTAAAAAGCTTGACACCTGCCACTATTTAGATTGTATTTTTGTCAAAACTCGTCTTGTATCTAGTTTCTTTCTTAGTTAAATGATTGATGTGAAATTAAATTGTTAAGTTATAGCCTATATCAAAAGAACTATAATATGACTATTAAAAAATATTAAATTCTTTTACTTAAAAAAATTTTTAAATAAATTTCTAAATGGTTTAATTTTTATTACTATTTTTTAAAATAATATTAAGTATAATGATAAAAGTTACGCCTTTCTCTACTAGATATTAACTATCGAACAGACATTCAAAGCTTCTTTAATTTCTTTACTTAATATTTTCGTTATTTTTAACTATTATACTAAATAAATTTATTTTCTCTTAACTTTATTTAAGCAAAATTCATTTATACATGGCGCATTTTCTTGTTAAAGGCGAGAGATGGCGGATGTCTTTCCTTAACCAAAAATTTAAAAGAAATAGGTCTATGTAAAGAAAATTTTTAATAACTTCTTTAAGAAATTAAGCATTTTTGATATAAACCAATTCTTATTTATTTATTTACAATAGTAATTTTATGCACAAATCTATACTCCTTTAAAATAATACCTGGATACGCCACTAGGCCTAACTGAGCGCTAGTTAAATACGAAGTAAAACTAAGTAATTTAAAAGAAATTTTAGAATAATTCGGCTTTAATTATTTTGATAATTAGCTATTTGATAAAACCGTAATGTATATCAATATAATTTTTATTTTTATGTGCATAGATTACAAAGTTAAAAATCGACAGTAATCCATTTGCCAAAGGTTTTCGAGATTCTTCACGACTCACTGATCTGGAGAGGTAAGATGATGTACTAAAATATTTAATAACATGATAAAAGCGCATTTAATCGATTAATTATTTAATAATAACGCTTATTATTTATCTAATTCTATTTTATTGATGATTTCTTTAAAGTTTTAAAACTGTGTAAAAAAAAGGCAGTTCATCTACCTTAGTTCTACGAAAAATCAAGTTTTTCATTTTCTTTCTTTTTACTATGCAATTTACTATGTCAAATGATAAGTCACCTGAACATAACAAATTGTCAGCACTGTCTTTGGCATATAAAAAATATATCTAACTCTTTATCTCGTGTAATTGGAATGGAAAAAATAAAAACTCCAAAGAATATTTTACATAAAGAATAATGAATAGGTCAAGTTTCTACTGAATTAAAAAAGAAATAAATATAAATTATACACGTGTGCTATGACTACAGTTTGATCTGAATATATTAATATAATACTAGGTTTTAATAATAATTATACGAATTATTATTTTATTAGTTAAACAAGTTTTTTGATTAATAAAAAAAAAACATGCAAATAAACGTTTGTCTCGTTTCTTTTACTTAATAAACTTTGAATTTATGAATGTTTATACAGAAAATAAAGCTTTAGAAAGTTAAATTCGACCCTCTCGTATTGATTTTTTTCTTTTGTTAAACTTGCATAACGAAGAAATAACATTAGTGGTCCCGTTTCTTTAACATCTGCATCCTTCTCTCACTTTGTGTGTCTCATAATAAATTATCCTTTCACTATCCCCGCAGTCCATTATTATATACGTCTAGCGTTAAGAGGCGTTGTTTAGACTGATGATAACATGCTTTATTTTTTATAACGAGGTTAATTTAAGGTAGAAGAAAGAAATATTCCATTAGTAGAATTCGTATTGACATCTAGTAACAGTTACTTCCATTCTATACAATAATTAGGCTCACTACATTTTATTTCTGTTGTAAATAAGTTCCTTCACGATACAGTTAACGAAGAAAGACTAACTAAAGACGTAAAAGACTTTTATTGTCGGGCAGACTCGCAATTTTATCACCTTTTGGACCATTAAAGTCACATTAAAGAAGCAACCGAGTTGCAAAAAAATATCAACAGGTGTTGATACTAGAGTTAAAATATCGATCATCATTTTTATATCTTTAATTTAAAAATTTCATAAAAAATTAATTTAATTTAATATACTTTTTAGGGAATCCGTTGAAACTTTATTAAGAGAACATGCTTTTCGACATTCTCCGTTTAGAGCTTTGGTCACTGGAGATTTAACTGCTGAACCTACTTTGGCAGGGACTTCAGGTATATGGATTTTCATTATAAAAAAAAAATGACATAAATTAAATGTAATTTTTATTATAGGTCTACATAATTGCATTCAGAGTAAATCTCCATAAGAAAAATTTGTTTAAATAGTATTAGGAATTAAAATTCACTTCATTAAACGTGAAAAACTGAAAAAATAATCATAAAATAAGTCTATTTTATCGGAATTCTGTGTTATTATTTACGTAATGAAACTAAATAGATAATATGCTAATGATAATTTGTAAAAAAGTATCTTTAAATGTTAGTCGAGAATGCGTAAGTAAGATTTATTTAATAAGGAAAAAAAAAAAATAGAAATTTTAGGCGTAATTTTATTTTATAATAACATAAAACGATTTTATGATTAACTTATTTTTTAAAATGTAGTATTTTCTTAATATATAATAGGATTGACTCGTCTCCCAACTAACAGCGAGTTACTTCTAATGGCCAGTCAAGGAGCGGTACCTTGGAAATTTCCTCATGTGCCTGCATTAAGTGTAGCCGATTTGTCATCAATAATGTCATCCCATCCCCAAACTGCTGCTAATTTTGCTAGCTTCTATTTTGGACTTCCTCGGACATTTATTCCACCTTTATCGTTATTAAATACTAACAACGGATCCTCTCCTACAGAACCAGGAACATCGTCGTCGTCGGGTACATATAACAGATCTTATCCTGGTCTTCCAACAGGATCAAATTTGTACGCATCTCGTTTACATCTAGGAGGGATTTATCCTGGACTAAGGTTTCATCCTTATCTACAACCTCGACTTTTACAACCGTCTTCTTCCAAATCTTCTTTAGATTCCTCCGAATGCGATGGACTAGCGCCTCAAGTTTGATCTTAGAGTTCCTAGAGGCGTCATTAATCTTCCTGGATTATGGATATTTGTATATTTGAAACGACATTCCAGTAAAATCGATTGTACATATATATAAATATATACAGTATATACTAGAGGGTTTGGTGATTTTTGGCAGGAATGGTCCTCCGGTTAAGCTTCTTTGCATAGCTCACACTAGTCCAGGTTTATCGCGTTTGTGAACTTTGAAAAAGTGCAATATGGTGTTGGAATTTATTTTAAAATATTAAAACACTGGTACATATCTTAAATGATTTTTTTTTATCTCGTGAAAATTCTATCTTATCCAAATTGTACATAGGCCTATATATAATTTTCTTCTTTAAGAATTGTAATGCTTACTACCTCACTTCTCTGACATATCCCTCAAAACATTTGAAGGAAATTTTGGTTAGAATTGTATTGTTTCACAAACAGAAAGACAAAAAAAAAAGTTAAATTAAAAAAAATTATTCAAGTTTAATGTGTTTCTTTCAATAATTCCTTTTTTCATAAACATTATTATTATTATTTAAATAAACGTTAAAAAATTTATTTAATGCTCCATTTATAAGCTTAAGAAATTCAGAATTATAAAATCAAACTTTTTTAGAACTGGTTGTTACGGGATTTACTCTTTCATGGCACGTTAATTGTGATTTAATTATATTTTTACTACAATTTGAAATAAATATCTGTATATATTTTAAATTTATGATTATCGATTTAACTAATTTTATTTTAACTTAGAAGTTTAGAAATTAGAAATGGTGCATTAAGCAAGTAATTATGAATAAAAGAAATTTTGAAAATTAATTTTTTTATAATAAATTTCATTATTGTTAATTAAAAGATCTTTAATTCCGTTTCCACAGCAAATTATTGAAGTTGATTTTACTATAAATAAAGTTCAAATATTTATAATTAGTAACTGTTGATGATTAAAAGATTCTTACTTTTAGTTAATTTAAAGCTATATAAAATGGATTTTTTAGATTAAAATGTAGATATAATCTCTACAAAACTCAATTTTTTTTTACAATTATAACGCTCCTTTATACCTAAAGAAGTACATTACTTTCATACATTACAATTATGCAATGTCTCGTTCGCTACATCGATTTAATGCAAATTATATATACTGAATCCAATGATAACAGAAAATAAATTGCGTGCATTAAATATTTTCTACATAAATTAATTAATAATTTTTTAAGCATTTATTAATCTATAAAGCTTAAATTTAAACGCCAATTAATTATATTTTAACTCCTTATTAAGAAGCATTGATTCCTTATTCTTGTTTTCTAAGTCCTTAAATTTTTGTAACCAGATCTTCTAAAATATCGCAAAATTCTACTTCAATCGGCGGTAGTATAGACGATATTGTTATTTCACTTAATTTAATTAGTATTAGAATTTCAATCATGGCAACCATCCCATAAATTTTAAATAGTCTATCTTTTGGATTCAAATTACCAAATAAAGTAGCCCAAGTTTAACTTATAGCCTTAAAATTTATGAGGACTGAAGAACACCCGATAGGCTGCGAGTTATAGGGAGAGAGAAAGAGACCCTCTTCTACCCATGATGCCAGTCCCCGGTGTGAGGTCTCACACCTTTAGCCAGAAGAGAAACAACACCTCTAACTAGTTCAGAGATGTATTAGTCAATTTACGAGCAAAATTCAAAGGAGGGATTAAGTCTGTTCTGGAGTCTATAAAAATTTGAACCCTGCTGGCAACTTTTACATAGTTTCCTTTCAAAGACTTCTCGCGGTCTGAGAACCCTTAACTAAACGAATTGAAACTAAAATACTAAGACTTAGGTTATTCAGTTACATAAACTGAAACTACATTTAATTCCTAATTTAGGAATTAAACTTGAAAATTAGAGAAAAGACATAATTAGTAGGTTACTAGAATTATTAAGAATTCCTAAGTTTTCCTCTTTTTCACCTAATAAAAATTAAGTAAATTATCAGAAATGTATTTTTATTTTAGCAATTTAACACTTTTAAACTGTTTAATTATTGTAAACTTTAGCAAATAAAAATTAATTGTTAAAAATATTGAATAAATCTAAACAGGCGTAACTTATTCTTTATGAAATTAGGAGAATAACGATTTTCTATTACTGCAAAATTAATATAAATTAAATTAAAATAATAAGCTACATATATTGTACTTAACAACCTTCTATTTAAGTAAATTAATTATAGAAAATGCAATTTTTTAAATTACAAATCGTCATTTGAAATTTGACTTCGTAGGCCTATCATAAACAATGAATAAAATGAATAAATTATAGTTTTTCCTTTGGTTAAAGTATATAACGTTTATATAATATGTTTATAAAACTTGATATAAAAGAAGGCTTCAAATAGCTATAAAATTTTGCAATGGATACACGACATAATTTTGTACAAAAGGATTTATAATAGTATCTCTTTTTACCTATGTTAGAGCCTCATTTAGAGATTTTGAAGATAAGATATCTAACGCTATCGAAATATCTTTCCTTGTTTGATCAGCAGGACACTTTGAAAGCACTTAAAGACATAATTCTTTACTCCCACCACATGAATGTAACTTTAGAGTCAAACTGGGCCTGTCACATGACCTGTCATACTGAAAAGACAATAAACACAATTAGTGTCGTCTCAAATCTAAAATGTTCACCCCCTCTCGAGTCAACTATTATTTTCTTCTCTTTCCATAATTTACAAAACTTGATAGCAGTAAATACGCTATAAATAAACATTTAAAGCATTTACTGATCTAACAAGGTCAAAATCTCATATTTTATTTGTTAAAAGTGTGAGAAATTCTTCTATTTAATTTCGATTTAACCAAAAAACATGAGTAATTTGTATTCACAATGTAAGATTCTATTCGTTTCTACACATTATTTACGATAATTATTCATTTATTCCTCATAGAAAACTGCATATAGGACTATTAAAATGTTATTTACAAATTATAAAAGTTAAAGGTTAATAGCTTTTATTTAAATAATTACTAAAAAGTTTTTTTTAATGACTAAACGTGCATTAAAATTAATCAATTCATTACGCTCACTAATCAGAATTAACTATATTTTTTTTTACACTTAACGGCGAAACTTGATTGACTAAATCATTACGCTAACTGGTTTCGTGCAATAAAGTTAAAAGTGGATAGAGTTTTTGTATAAATTAGTTACATGTTAAAATACTTATTTTATTTTTAAATGAGTTTATGCAGCTTTAATAAGAAAATTATGGAAAAGGATGGCCTAAATTCGTATCATGTTTAGACTTATTAATTAACGAAATTTACATAAAATCAAATCTTTTGAAGTATTCTGTTACATATTTAGATCCAAAATACATCAAGTTAATAAAGTTAACGCTTGAAGAATTTAAAATTACGCTTCTAACTTAGTTAAACTTGCGTAATATTGGTTACTAGACTATTCTACATAAGTTAAATCTTAGAATTTTAGATCATATAGGTCTTAGAATTTTAATAGTCTTTAAACTGGAAATTTTACAAACAGTAGACGGGCCTATAAATGCTATCAGATATTTTGATAACTGCTTAATTAAAAAAATCTGATATTATAAAACGATGCAGTTGATGCATTTATATCTCATCCTAAATGTAATTTTGTAGGTGATCGGATTAAATATTGTTAATTTAAAGTCAATTTTTTAAAATTTAAAACCTACTTTTACTTTCTTTCACCTAAACAATTTAAATAAAGGCTTTTGTTTTATCTTTTTATTCAAGATCTACTTTATTAATGAATGTTTATGCGAACAAAATGTTCATCTCTTCATAAGAATTACCTTCGTATAACGTTTAATTACCATTATTATTAAAATATTTTAAAAGATAAAAACTTTGTAATAACCATTTTAAAAAAGAATTCATATGTGACACTAACGACTTCCGTTTGTTTTTAAACAGGAAACACTTCTCATAAATTTACTTACATTTGTAAGAACTATTGAATCAATCGTAAAATATGATTTTATTGTGATCAACGCCCAACATTTCCTGCATAATTTTATATTTATTGGCGTTCAACACGTTAAAAGGTTTCGAAACAACCTTTCTTTTCTATCGGCACTTACGCAATTTGAAAAAGTCAAACGTTATTTCTTTAATAACGTGCTTCAATAATCATTTTACAAACAAAATTAAAAATATATAGGCCTATATATTTAATTTTTTCATTAAATAATATTTTATTAATGAATATAAATAGAAAATTACAAATTGTGCTTTAATAGAAAACAATACATTAAGAACATTAGAAACTGATTTAGCAGCAAAGTATTAAAAGAAGCGTTTGTAGTATGCGTCCGAATTCGAATCCAGGATATATTGACGTCACACGCGCTTGTTTTAGTCTTAAATTGGATCTCCACAATAATTTGATTGCTGAGGGAATTGTGATTGTACTGTACTTTAATTTTTCTAAGCGTTATGCCACAAACACAATACTACAGTGGCTGTGATGTGTGTCAAAATAATTAGAAAAAAAAAATTATTCAACAAATTCTATCAGGAATAATATAATTTACAATACAAATTTTTGTATATGGTAATAAATAACGTATTGCGAAACAAAATTTGCAATTGAAATTGTCAAAAATATAAATAACATAAAACTGACATCAGATTTAATTTTTATGTTTCCTTAATTGCTCGATTCGTTATTTAAAAGAACTTAACTAGCCATTAATAGAGTGAATCTAATTAATAGGAATAAGCCAAGGTTAATTTGATCGTGTTTAAAGATAATTTGGTTACAACTGACTTAATAAATAACGATTCGGCAAGTCTATAGACCAAGCAAAACGCAAGCATTACCAACATTAAGGATATCCTTTATGGTTCTCATACACGATACGAATTTGTGTGAAACTCCCACATGCGATATTAGTAAGCATGAATTTATAAATGCAAAACAGGAAATCAAATAGATACGTTTGCATAAAAAAGGAAAAAATGTATTCCTATTTAAATTAGTTTTCGCATGGTCATTCGAATTTGAATTCTAAAAACGTAGCGAGTAATTGCGATCGCGATAAAGTTTCGCTTGCGATTTCCAATGCGATAAAAAAGTAGAAATTGTAAATTTCGTTCCTTTAAACATGTTTTTATTGTTTGTGGCCATCCAATGAAGAGGATTCGGTGCGGGTGTTTGGTCACCTCCAGTTTAGAGCTAATAAAATCTGCTTAATGACTTTGCAAGTGTGAATTGTTTAGAACGATTACTGCATTCGTGGCTCTACCACAAAGATTTTCACTCTTAAATTTGTATACTTAATGTTAATTCCGAATTTAATTGAACTCTTGCAGTTGCGAGTTTTAAATTATAATTGACGATTGCATAAATCAAAGAGGAAATAGAAAAAAAAAAATATATAAGTCGATAAATTGTCTCGATTGCTTGCAATTGTAATTAGAAAAGTAGAAGATAAGTTACAGTAATTTACTAACTGAAGGAAAATTATTTTAAAATATTTAATTAAATTTTTAATTCATAATCCAAAAAATAAAAATTTTCGAATTTAAAATTGGGAGAGAAAAAAAATAAATGAAAAAGGGGAAGATTTTGTGCGCAAAAATACAGATTCTCTTACACAGTAGAAGAGATGGCGCCATCTATTAGTGAAAAACGGAATAATCATTTAATTTTTTTTAATTCGTAATTGAAATCGAATAAATTAAGAATTAAGTTAATAAATTCGTAATCGATTCAAGTAATGATTTTATCCAGTCTGATGTACTGGAAAAAATAAATTAAATGCTATACTAAAGAAAAATTTTGAATTAACATTAAATATTCTAAGTAATCAATTAATTTCGATAATTCAATTTGATTAATTAAACTTAAAATAATTAAATTTAATTAATTTACTAAATTTTATATATGCCGAAATGAATTTAAAACCGAACAAGGACGAACATATGTTAAATAAAAGCAATAGAATGTACGACAATAATTTGTCAATTTTTTTTTTGTGTATGCCATCAATTTGCCACGTTAATTTATTTTGATATTGCTGAATTTTTCAATAAATTCACTACATTAATTATTTATTGCGTAATTATATCGATTATTACTCGCGAGACATTGCAGTTACACTTTGTAATCTATAATAATTACATTATTTTATTATAATAATTAAAGCCAAGTATCAGAAAATATAAACGAAAGACAAATAAATAAATAAAAATATAAGTTTAAATATTATATTTAGATTCATAATTTTCATATTGTATTTTCATCAGCACCATCTGTGGACAAAAAATATTGCTAAGAAAATTTTAATTTTATTAAACAAAGAAACTTTACTCTATTAAACGTGAGAAAATGGCTTTTATATTTTTAAATATTGCATTTTTCAATCTATATATCACAATAATACAATAAAATATTTAGTACATTTCTTTTATAATATGCAACATTAAAAAATCTGGAGAATTACACCAAAACAGTTATTGGCCGCAAAGTTAATATATCTATTAGCAATGAAGGTCGAAAATTTATATATTAATCTAATTCCAATAATTAAACAGTTAAACATATACGATTGAATAGAAGGAATCTTCATTATTTTCTGGTACTAAGGATGAAATGAAGACTAGAAGTGCTTTTTAGTCTATAAACAGACAATACCAAAGCAGAGTTTAATAATACCGAATATATTTGGTTCCAATCAATATTATTATTATTAAGAGCAATTAACGAAATATGTTTTTTAGAATTGTCAATTCTATTCAAACGTGACTCCTAAATTAAGCTTCCTGGATTACTTAGATTTGACAATTATCGAAAAAAAAATTCGTTTTTTTAACAGTCATTTTGAAATTATTTCTAAATGTAGTTATTTTAGACTTTAGCAATTCAGAATTGCAAATAAAATATAAAGTCATAAAACGTGAATTATATAGTGTCATTGGGCTGCAACTTGAAAAAATTGTAGAAATATAAATTCCTACTGTCGTCCGTTTGTCTGTCTGTCTTTCCTCAGTCGCGAGAACGGAGTTAGATAGATGAAAAATGAGATCATATATGGAAACTTTAGGGGCAGGAGGCCCCAATTGATATAATACAAACCGGAAGTCACGTTATTTCAATTCAAAAATTTTTTCCTGAAAGGAGTTAGATAGATGACCAACATGACTCAATTGCTAACGGGAAAAGTGTGATGTACAGGAGACAAGACACTACTGATTTGAGATGGAGAACATATATTTTAAATGAAATAAATTAAAAATATGATTAAAAATTGCAGCCCCAACTAAAAGCTAAAATTGCATTCTTCGTAAAAAAAGAAACGAATATCCCCAATAACTGTTTTAATAATAATCACTTTTGGCCAGCCAAATGCAAATACTGTAAGATTTGCATTTGGCTGGCCATATGAAGAATTTTTATAGTTCTTAAAAAATCAATTTTTCTTTGGTTAAATCTATATACCAGTACATAAAATACCATGTCTTTCTTATTGTCTGTTCTCTATACACTTATAAACTCTTTGAATGTTCCAGATCAAAATTTTCACAGTTATTTTATGATCTTGCAGGGAATACAAGTTACCAAAAAAGAAACCCTGGACACTTCGTGATAATTTATGTTTAATGCATTATTACATAAGTATGAGAACCCGGACATGGTCTAAACTTGCACTGGAATTCGCTCCCTAAATACTGGGAAATCTGATAAACAGAAATGAGGAAAACAATGTAAGTCCTAAGATCACCCATATTCGGTTGGGATCTGAATTCGGCGTCGACCTTACTCATGGCCCGTGCTAGTCTCGAATTACTCCTTGAAATACGTAAGAGACCAACTGGAAAGTCTGATCGAGAGACTTTTAAAAACTGCTCGATTTCTATCAGTTCCTTTCGATCTGTTCCCATCCGACACGAATTCCGTCGAGTTCTGACTTTACCTGAATTCTCGTATTACTTCCGAACTGTGTCTACAGATCCGACAGACTTCATTCAGTCCATAACATCTAGGATACATATACTTTTGGAATCAAACTGATCCACGATTACTCTGATCGTTCAAATCCTGTATACAAACGAACTATAGCGATCTGATCAATCTCTATCTGCGTATACAAACGCTATCTGGGATTAACTGGATAGCGATCAAGCTTGTCCGAGCGGAGAGTAGGGTCGCTTAGATCGGATAAAAAAAGATTAAAGATGGCGACATCCACGATTAAAGTCAAGCTGACAGTTGACGGCAAAGAAATATGCTTAATCATCGACAATGAAAAATATTTAAAACTCATAAATGGTAAGTAAAGACGTTATTAAAATATTCGATAAACTGAGACTAAAAAAATACTTTCACACTCTTTCATTTTGCCATTATGTGAGCAGTTTTATTCACGGAGTAAATACGATTCGATCCTATTTGCATACTTTCCGCCATCTAACACACGATAGAAGTGATCTGTAATCTGTATCACGTGACAAAGACTAATCCGATCTTGCAGATCGATCCATTTTGTAAGAACTTTTTCTCCCATTTTGTAAGAACTCTTTCCCAAATAAACGGTTTTCAAAGTAATGGAACATCTGAGTGCCGTAAACACATCCGCATGCCCACTGTATTGCACCATTCTAATTAATCGACACTCTCTCTAGAGGAGTTTCCACTATTTCGCGGAATTCTAATCGGGTCTCGACGACCATCACGGGGACCTCACATAAATAAGGCGCCACATGGTTAGGTATTTTTAACCCCGAATCATACTCATCTCCAATCGCGTATTTCACAAAACGATTTCTTCAAAACGAAAGCAGAAAATAAAACGCGAACTAATTCGCATTTTATTTTCTGCTTTCGTTTTACAATGCAAAAGCTGAATTTCAAAAGAAGTCATCAGATTGTTTCTGATGTTTGATTGTACAGTACGCATTCATTAGCGTAACTTGATTATTCATTAAGTTAGAGAAGAAGGAGACTGTTTTTAAGTAGATGATCAATTTATTTATTCAACATTATTCTTTTCTGATATACCGACGTACCATTTTAATATATTTTCTCGGTAACGTTCTCAAAAACAAGATGGCGTAACTGTACCCTAGGTGACAACACGGAGAACATAACTTATTTTAATAATCATATATTATTTTCTACGTTATAAACATTTTTAACTTATCTGTAGCAAATATATTAAAATTATCGTTAAATTTAACATTAAAAGTTCAAAATTGATTCAAAATGATAGTTTTTGTCGGTAGACGTCTATCGTTTAACGCAGTGGTTCTCAACCTTTCTGAGGCCGCAGAACACCGTTCATATACTTTTATTACAAGAGTATTAGCATCAATATATATTCAAAAATTGATAAGCAATTCCATGTTTATTATTCTCAAGAAACAATGAAGCAATAAACTAATAAAATAGAAACATAGAATTGTCTACAAATATGGTAATATATCGTAGTATATTAGAATAAATTTGCAAAAAATCTTTTTTCCGTGGAACACTTGAGGCAGGTTTAAGGAACACCGCGGAACACTGGTAAAGAACCATCGATTTAACATAACAAAAATATGTCTACCCGACAATTTTAGATTTTGGGCAACTTCTAACCACAAATCGACTACCAGCTTAGTATTTCTGGAGCCCACCAGTAACCAAGCGGTCTTCGTACCCTGAATACTAGGAGTTAGGTTGTGGGTTCGCGCTTTACTCGGACGGGCTGGCCACGTGGAGTTTTCCGGGTTTTCTCCATGTCTGTAACACCTAAATAGGGGCCAGTTTTTCTTAAAAATGCCTCCCGGAAGGCATCCCCTCTAGGCAGATCGTCCAACTGTCGCGTTGCCATAACTTAACAAACTTAAGTATTTCTGTGCTCCTTTCATTCGTGTTTCAAACTGAAGGGCATTCTTCAACGAAAGAAATAAACTTCTAAGCACGTTTGTCTGTAGTCATGTTACCAGCATGCATTACTTTTCCTCAGCCTATTGATTAGAATATTTGCGGATCCTCTAGATTCCCAGCCAATATGTTGAAACTGTTCCTTGAGATTTTGCACGTTTATGAAACGACTTGCAAAACTGTTTAAAGTTTGTTTTCCGTGTCGCAAATGGTGACTGAGAAACAGGCTTAGTAATGATTTCAAAAGAGTATAGGGTCTTCTGGATTTGGAAGCGTTGATTTGAGTTGGCCTAAAATAACGAAACTTGTCACATAGTTGGGATGCAATTTGAAAAAATTGTAGACCTATAAATTTCCACTATCGTCCGTCTGTCTTTTCTTAATATCGAGAACGGAGTTAGATAGATGAAAGTTGAGTCCCGATATATAAAGTTTAGGGACAGGAAGCCCGACTAACTATATTTTTTAATTCAAAAATTTTCTCCTGAATGGAGTTAAAAGACCGGTATGATTCCATTGTTAACAGGCACAGTACTGTACTGTACATACAGAGGCAAGACACTAATAAAATTGAGAGAATTGTCTCTCAATTTTATTTTTTTCGAATTTCTCGTTATTTTATACTTTTTATTACCCAAAACGTTAAATAAAAATCAGTGTTAATAAGTAATACAAATTAATTACCCGAAAAATAATTTTCCCGCGTGCTTTAAATATGAGTACGACTGGAAACTTCTGTTGCAATTTAAGAGACTTAAGAGCAAACGTGCTATTTGAGCTTTGTCGCTCAAATAGCACGTTTGCAGAACTTTATATACCAATGAAAAATCTGGAAAAAATATACATGGAAGAACAAATATGTATCTAAATAGTAGAATAATTGAATTGACACTGTTATGCCATTTAAGGTATTACACACTTTTATAAAAACAGGTGCGATTTGGTTTACTTTCCCCTATAGTCACTATTAAATTAAAACTTTTAATTCTAAATAATAAATGAACAAAAATATTGAAAAAATGCTTCAATTACGAAATAGCAAAAATACTTATCTACAAATTAGCTTTCATATTAAAGAATAAACGATGAGATAATTTGCTTGAAATAAAATTTTCCAAAATTTTACTTTTTATAAATAATCTGAAATCGCATTCAAGCTTCTCTAACTATTTTTGTGCTGTTTTTCTATAGCAGTTCATAACTATTCCATCATTTAAATGATTTGTAAAACAGTGATGGCTCTTGAATTGGATTGGATTTTATCATAACATTTTTATACTATTAGATAAGAATTTATTATAATGAAACGAAAAAGTATATTTATATAATTTGAAAATGATCATTCTAACTTTAATGCTGAAAAAGCCACCAAGTCTTGTATGGAGTATGAAGATAGAGCAGGTCCCCTTTTACCTTTTTTTTTTTTTTTTTTTTTAAAGAAATGAACTATGTAGAATGTTTCTTTATTAATAAAATGCAGTCTTAAAATTTTATTTTCTGTTAGTAAAAGTAACATTACTTTATAGGAGTAGCCCCACTATGGGCTACTAAGTTTTCTCCAGGTCAGAGAAAAATCACCAATTCCCTCCCTTTCAACGGCCCTAAATACTAACAATGATTAGAAAAGATTATATTAAATCTTATCAACATATAATACACCCATAAAGTTCTTGAGAAGCTGTTATATTTTCGCATATAGTTACTGTACAAATTCAAATGCAATTCAACATAAATAAGAGAGAAATTTCAGTTTTTATTTCTGATTTAATATTAGTGAAGTATTTGATATATAAATACATTAAACATTGTCTTATGATATATGCATTTTTTTATTTAAAAAACTTTCCGNAGTTATTACTTTAAAAAATTGATATAATTTAATTAATTTATTACCTTGCTGCGGTAAAGCAACTTCCATTGCCTGCACCATAGGTAGAAACAGCAACAAAGATAGGGATTATGACAGCTGCTTGGCTTAACACATGGTTAGCAAAACCCTATACAGCAAATGTAGAGAAACATAAACACCCACAATAATACTTATTTTTTGTCATGCTCTAAGCTTATGCATATCGTGCAAGAAACAAGCAAATAAATACAAATGCAAAAAGCAAAAAATAAATAACTACATGAAGGAATTTAAACTTATTTAACTTTTTTATAGTAAAAAAAATTCAAATTACGAATAAGAAACGAATAAAATTCATATCATAAGTTATTTTTAAATAAATATATAAAAGTACGTTTCACAAATTTATTTTAAGCATAATAATAAAAATATATACCCCCTTATTTACTATTCAGTCTTATTTTTCAAAATAGCACCTAGGAAAGTCAGACAGGGAGTAAAGCAGATGATGAAGACCTCTTTTGCAATTTGATTATATATACTATGTGTAATGATTAAACCAACATACTAAAATTTATACAATGCTGTTATGATTAAGTATCATAAAGTCTAGCATTTATTCAAGTAACTTTCTTCACTTCCTTACGTGCAAACAAATTTTTAGTGCAACGGTGGTCCAACAGTTTTCACTTCAACAGTAACCAAGAAAGACTGTCGGAGTACCTTCACAAAAGTCATAATATCTCTAATTCTACGTAACAATAGACTACGTAGCATTGTATTTAAATTAAAAAAACCATCACATAGTACACCGCTACCAATAAAATAGCTCTTTTGAATTAGAAGAAAAGTCGTAAATGTAAAACTTTAACGAGTTCTTTCTGTTTTTTTTTTTTTGTTTTAAAGTGGCTTACACCACTGTTGTGCTGACTCCCTCAATTTATTTGTCAGATAATTCATAAAACTTCTGATGGTGTTACATTATAAAAATTTTTTTATTATTATTATTTTTAATCATCAGTTATTATTAAATTCTTAAAGTATTTTTAAACAGTTTTTCCTGAGTTTTATATATAACAGAAGATAAATCTAACCAGTAAAAAAAAGATAATTTAATTAAGCTTAACTTACCCATGATTTTTAATTGAAATTTATAATAAACAAATGGGATGTAAAATATTAAGCCAGAAACAATAAAAAGGGTAGCATATAAATATTCTATCTGTGGATTTTGAATAATGGGTGCCAGCACCAAATAAACAGATATGATGAGTACAAAAATGGGTATTATGATTGGAACCTGAAAAATTTAAATAGTAATTGCTAAGAATTATAAATTATTTTAATTAGAATTAGTATATTTTGTTATAAATTAGTTATTTAATGTAAATAAAATTAAAAAATATAATTAACAATTAAATTTTACCTTATAAGGTCTTGGAACATCTTTCTTTGTCCATCTCATTACTATTAATGCAAGCATAGTTCCTCCATAGAATAACCAGGCTGTAAAACTGAAGAAATCAATAAGACTTCCTATATTGCCAGGTATTATCATGCAAATAGCAATAAAGGCCTGAAATTTTAAAGGAAATTTATAATTTCTCATTCTAAAACTAATATTTTTATAATACATGAATAAGTTAATTTTTTCAAATAAATATTTCAATAAGTAATTATTATTTATATTAAAGATTTTAAAAATGATATTAATATAACGTACATTAAAAATTAATGCTGGTGATGGCGTTAATCTTCTAACATGAACATAAGACAAGACATCAACCAAATGACCTTCTCTGGCTGCAACATATGATAGTCTAAGAATATTCAAATTATAAGAAGAAAAATGAGATAGCTTTGAATATTATTTGCATTTGTAATCATAAATATCATAAATTTATAAGTACTATTAATTAGTAAATTCAAAGTTAATAATATAATATATAATCAGTATATTAGAATACAGAAAAAATACAGAACCACACCTTCCACCAGTAAAACAAGAACCATTTCCAGCACCAAATGTAGATAAAACCACAGAAACTGGCATAACAAATGCCATTACTCCAAGGACTCGAGCAGCCCAAGTCTATTATAAATAAGTGTAAAAATTTAAATACCATTTCCTGTTTAATGAAATTTTAAAAAGATGTTCATGCAAAGTTAAAAGTTCAACAGGAAAAAAAAATTTAACTTTTTAAGAATGCAAATTATTGTTATATGAACTAAACAGATAAAGGGAATATTTACAAGTGCAAGCAAAATAAAAATTCTGCAAGGATTAATAAATGTTTGGCATATCTCAAGAAGTTTATTTCTAGTTTCATTATTTGATAGTGTATCTTATTAGCACATGCAGAAAAATTCATGTCTATTGAAAAAAATAGAACAAATAAACATTATTATATATAAACTTTTACATGAAAAAATTATTTTTAATCAATTTATATCCAATTTTTCAATTACAAAGCGCTTTCAATTACAGAAAAGTATATTGCTGCAATGTAAAAATGATTCATTCACTGTTGCTGCAGACAATGTAGTAAATTTCAAATAATTTCTTAACTATTATTAAAATATTGGCTAACAAACTTTCTAAATAGCTTTACTGTTCGTTCTATGACATTTTACTTCCATTTAATCAGTTATTACTTTAAAAAATTGATATAATTTAATTAATTTATTACCTTGCTGCGGTAAAGCAACTTCCATTGCCTGCACCATAGGTAGAAACAGCAACAAAGATAGGGATTATGACAGCTGCTTGGCTTAACACATGGTTAGCAAAACCCTATACAGCAAATGTAGAGAAACATAAACACCCACAATAATACTTATTTTTTGTCATGCTCTAAGCTTATGCATATCGTGCAAGAAACAAGCAAATAAATACAAATGCAAAAAGCAAAAAATAAATAACTACATGAAGGAATTTAAACTTATTTAACTTTTTTATAGTAAAAAAAATTCAAATTACGAATAAGAAACGAATAAAATTCATATCATAAGTTATTTTTAAATAAATATATAAAAGTACGTTTCACAAATTTATTTTAAGCATAATAATAAAAATATATACCCCCTTATTTACTATTCAGTCTTATTTTTCAAAATAGCACCTAGGAAAGTCAGACAGGGAGTAAAGCAGATGATGAAGACCTCTTTTGCAATTTGATTATATATACTATGTGTAATGATTAAACCAACATACTAAAATTTATACAATGCTGTTATGATTAAGTATCATAAAGTCTAGCATTTATTCAAGTAACTTTCTTCACTTCCTTACGTGCAAACAAATTTTTAGTGCAACGGTGGTCCAACAGTTTTCACTTCAACAGTAACCAAGAAAGACTGTCGGAGTACCTTCACAAAAGTCATAATATCTCTAATTCTACGTAACAATAGACTACGTAGCATTGTATTTAAATTAAAAAAACCATCACATAGTACACCGCTACCAATAAAATAGCTCTTTTGAATTAGAAGAAAAGTCGTAAATGTAAAACTTTAACGAGTTCTTTCTGTTTTTTTTTTTTTGTTTTAAAGTGGCTTACACCACTGTTGTGCTGACTCCCTCAATTTATTTGAGGATGTGTATAGCTTATTTCCCAAAGATTTTCACTTAGAAACACGAATACATTTTTTATTATTGTTTCTAATGACGTAATTTACTGTCAAATTTATTTCATACGTTAATTTTCTTAAACAATTAATTAGGTAAAATTTTATATTCTGTTCCACTTTGTTTCTATGATAAAATAAAAATATATTTGAAATGAGCTGTACAGTACATTTATATCAGAGTTTTGCCAGCGATGTATATACTATTTCTATTGTTTAATTCAATTTATATATATACTGTATATTATATCATTTATGGATTATTATTAATAGCGTAGTCTATATACAGAAATAAGTTTAAATAATGTTTATAGCCAGTTAAAAAAACTTATCATTTTCTTTTTATTTTTAAAACATATTGAATCGTGCTATTATAGTGTATAATTAAAAATTCAAAACTGAATAAAGCATTTACTGTTAAATCATTCACACATCTCTTAATTCACGTAAAAGAACTAAACAACAAACTTATAAATCACATATTCAATTTCAATACATTATTTCTGTATTAATTTTTATTTTAGAATATATATTTAGAATTGTTTTAGAATCGATTGGAATGATTATACGGATGGATAACCAATCCAATTAAATTTTATTGGAGTATTTATCTATCCGTATAACCAATAATACCAACTCTATCAACTCAAGAGTCTACAATATTAATCTCACCAGATGTAACACTTTGACCGAAAATACCCATATGAAATTATGAAAATATAAATTGAATTTCTTTTTAAATATCCAATTGACTCTTCGCTTTCAAACCAATTATTTATTCAGTCCAATTATTTATAAATAGTTCTCATACTCAACATGTACTAATTGCCTCTCTTCAATTTTATTTATTATATAAATAATATTAACTGGTTAAATATTAAATACAGTTTATATAAAATATATATATTTCAAGATGTTCTTATAAAATAGAAAATTTTTCTAATTTTTTTACTTCTTTACTTTTTAAATTTAACATTTTTAAAATGATTCTTTATAATTTATTTACAATTATTTTAATATTAAAAACTCTTTGAAGACAAAACTTTAATTGAATATTTTACAAACAAAACAATTAAGCAAAATAAAATAAATTACCCAACAAAATAATTAAATATGATAACATATTTTCTAGAATGTCACATTTAAAAGTTTACAGTTAGTAATGAATATTACATATTTGTTTGTTTGTTTATACAGCTCGATAATTTCCTATTATTATAATCAGATCGATTACGAGCTTGTGTGGGACCGGGAATAGAGCGAGCTCCTTTTGCTCCTTAGAAGATTTTTTCTGCCCTTTTTTGAACAAATAAAATACGTAATGAATGTTTACTTATTAGTAAAAAGCAGTTTTAAAAGATTTTTTTATTTTGCTAATAAAAAATTACATTAATTTATAGGGGTAAGTTCCAATAATTTTCTTCGGACCTGGAGAAAAATTTCTAGCCCTCTCCTCGGTCTTGATTATAATTTTTATTCAAAATAAGAGTTTTATTTCTATTGTAGGAATTTACAGAATTCAGTATTATTATTATCTTTTCATCATTAACTGAACTTATACTGTATAACGAATTATTTCAATATTATATTCATTACACGAACAAGGAGTAGCCTTCAGTTAACAATTTTCTCTAGTACTTAAACACATAATCCAATAATATATTTATATATCACATTCCAAATATTTACTTGAAGCTTCCTGTTCTTTAAACTTTGTGTTTCTAAATCATATAGTACATTGATAATTTAAGGATTTGTCATACATTTCTGTATGATAAGTCCTAAAATTATCAATGTGCTACATGATTCAAAATAAATAAAAAAAAACAATAAATATGTATAAATTTTATTTTGAATAAACAAGTATTGTTCAAATTAACATTATGTGTAATCTTAAATTATGAATTATTATCCTATTTAAAATATAACTTCAAAGATTTGATTAAAATCTGTTTACAAACATAATATATAAATTTTTCATTATCAATTGTTTAGGAAACAAACATTATATACTTTGTATCTTTACGTATCACCATCGTTGGAATATTTAAGATTGTTGTGCTTATCAAAGCATGTTTCCAAGTTCGAATTTCAAGATAAATAAAGTATAAATTGTTAAAAAGATTAATGAATTTAAGAAAAATCGACGTTCATGAATATCGTTAGAAATGTTGAAACAAAATGTTCTAAAAGTGCATTAAAATAATAAGAAAATTTTAATAAATTATTAAAAAATTGTTTATAAGTAAATCATAATTAGCATCTATATATTTACCATTCTACATTTAAATGTATTTGTTAATAAAACATTTCTTAAAAAAGATTTATAATGTACAAAGATGTGTTTTATTTATAATACTGAAAAAAATATCAATGTGGAATATTCAGATTAATTTATAATGTTTGCTATGCTAAAAAACTAAAAAGCCTAAAGTTTAGTATATTAAATATCTGTGAATCTATTTGAAAACATTCTATTTATCATTGATAATATAAATTATTGTAGTTTGTATACGAATGAATTATAAGAATTTATTTATGATTATCTTCGATGTGAATACAAAAAAAACAACATGAAAAAATTCAAATGCGTTTTAAATGATCGAAACTTGAAAAATGTTATATGCGCTTTGAGTGAAAATGGGATAAGTTCATAATAAATGTAGACACAGAATAATTTAAAAAAAATAGTAAATATGGTTATTAAAATTTATAATAAAAATGACCGACTTACCACAGCAACAGCTTCTGAAGCTAATAATTCAGATGATGACATAACAGTCATATATGAAATATTAACCATTACATAGCATAATGTTACCAAAGGAATAGCTATAGCTATTGATCGTGGAAGATTTCTAAAATAAAAATAAATGCTCATAAGATTTCAATACGATAAAACTTTATAATATTTATGTGTAAACATAATAAATTTTGCATATATATATTATAAAAAGATATATATATATTTTACATAAAAACGTATTTACATTGAATTTCATATCGCGTGAAAGAAAAAAAAAAGTAAAATTATGTTCATAAAATCTTTAAAGTTTGTAAACAGAATAAATAATAAGTTAAAAAGAGTATTTTGTGATAATTTTTCATTTAAATTCTTAAAATTCTGCAATTATAATTTTTTTTCATTTTTAAATATTAGATGAAGAAATTTTTGAATGGATGGTGACTAATATGTAAACAGTGTTTTCAATTGTTGGCTTCTTAAGCGCTTCCAGTTTTTAGATGAAAATGTTTCAGAAAAGGTCACATTATCAATGAATTAAAATTTAAAATGCATCTCATATATATATCAAAGACGTTAAACACTTTTACTATCGCAAGTACAAAAGTATTTTACGAATTTATAAGCAAAATATTCGATTGTAATCCGATGTAAACAGATCTCTTGTATAATTTTTTTTTAGCATAATAAGATATCTTTAAGGAAAACGTGACTAAAATAGATCATTAAAGATACCTACTTTCTATTTTAGCTATTATATTTATATCTAAATAAAGTTAAATCTAAAAAGATGGCAGCGAGAAAGTGAAAGAGAGAGAGAGAGAGAGAGAGAGAACTAGGAAGAATAAAGAGATCGTATTTTCAATGGCAGAAAGATATAAGATTGTTTGAAGTAAATCCTTTATCTTTTCAATCAATGTTAGAAAATATGAGAATCAACAACAGATGCAATTTTTTAAAAATGTGACGTTGACAGATGAACACAGATTTCCTGACGTAAATTGTACTTGTTTAAATTCTTCGGCTTATTGTATACATTCATTTTTAAATTGTATGAAATACTAAAACTATTTGCCAGTTACTACAATTGACAAGATTTCTGAAAGATTAAAAAATTAACAAAAGAAAAAGTGCATTTGTTTTATAAGAAATGAAAATAATATTCAGGATCAGGAAGACAATAATAAATGAATGGAATGAAGATTTTACCAAATTGAAATTTAAATCTTATTGAAATTTTTCATTTTTGAAAAATTATAGCCGTTTAAGACTTACCGAGTAAATTTTATCTGTCACATTTCAAATTCGATTAAATCAAAAATCGTGTTCAGATTTAAGAAATTTTAACAGCTTTTAAAGTTCATTAATTTGATTTATACGAGTATTAGATTATTGAAAACTATTTATCACTTTATAGCTATTACAGTACGGTCGCGCTAGTCCGAACTAATTGAGACCAGTGGAAGTTAGGATTAATGAAAAGTTCGGATTAACACGGGGGTATGATAGTACAGATATGATGCGTACGCTTTGAGGCCATTTTTTTACTGTTGTAAGATACATTACAGAAACAAATAGCGCTTAGAACTGTTAAGCGAAACAGAGTCAAAGAAAGAATGAGCAACAATGCTCACAACATGTGATTTATGTTTACACGTGAGATGTAGATGTATAAGTTGGTATTATTTTAGGGGAATGGTAGAAGCAGTTCAGATGACCGGGGTTCGGATTATCGCGACCGTACTGTATTTTATTATAAGAAATTAGAATTAAACATGGCAATATAGAATAAATTCACGATTCGGTAAACTATTGAATTTACGATATATTAGTCTGCTGGAAGTATTTTAACATATAGATTGAAATGCTTTGATTTTTGTTATGATTGAGAATCAAATCATTCACTCGACATCAAGTGCTATTTCCCAAAAGAAATAACACTTATCAGAACGAGTGAATGAAATGTCATATTGATGAACATTTCAGATCATCTCTCCAAAAAAATTGAAGGTATCTTTGATAAATGTTTTTTAATAGTTATTAGTAAATATCAGATTGGTGAGAATTTAACGAATCTGAATCAAAAGGATTATTGTAATGAAACAAAAAACCTTTGATAAATTAAATGATTAATTTTAATATACTAAAATACATTTAATTAGAGATAAAGATGTTATATCCTGTAATAAAACTGCATTTTAAATTAATTTAGCATCATTAACTGTTTTTAAATGAATATTTAATAAAGAAATTATGATTAATGCTTCTTGTCCTTTGTTATAAATATGGATTAAAGGAACAAACTATACAAAATCAAGAAAATTTTAATCACTTTTGAGAGAGCCCCGGCTCAATTTCTGTAGAAGGACAAATACAGATATAGAAAAATATTAGTAAGGAGCAGTGAGATGAAGTTTCTAACAAGGCGAGACGCCAGTCTTAGCCGGGCATGCCCACACGACTCTGTAAAAAATTTTATTTTATTTCTGACATTATAATGAAAAAGGTCTGAGATTTACAGAGAAAAATAATTGGTTTATATGTGTAATTCTATAATTTAATAAAACTTTTTGCTTTAAAGATGAACTTCCAAAAACACAAAATTTGTAGATCTGAAGAAACATTATAAATACGATTTTCAATTATAATACCCCGAAACTTTGGAAATATTCATATAATAATGTATTGATTTTAATAATTATTTATAAAATAATAATAATAAAGATTAGAAAGCTTCGAAGTAAAATTAAAATATTTAGTAATATGTCTTTAAAATCCCTATTTATAAGACAACAAAACACACATATTTTGCTGTTTATTTCAGTTAGAATTTTTCATAGACGTATTATGAGTTAAATAATTTAAAAAAAATTGTAACGTTATTGAAATTTGTAGAATTTGAGAAATTTTTTAAGAAAAACTTGAAAGACTTTCATTACAAGCAATAATATTTTGATTTTACAATTAATCTGATGATATTAGCAATTTTATTAACATTAATTTTTTTGTTCTCATATACTGTATACACTATATTTCTATATTTAGAAACTATTTAAAAATGAGTTATATAAAGCAAAATTTAACGTTAAAAATACGAAAATTCTCTAGACTAAATAAAGATATTGCATAATAAATGTAATATCCTGTATAGTCAATTTGTATAGCAACTCTAGAATGAAAAATGATTTGATTAATCTCTATAAAAATCACTTGCATGAATATATGAATATCCTTCCTTTTTAGTTGTTAAACAGTATTAGAGAAATAATATTAGAAATAAACCTTAAGATTAAAAATTTACAAAAATTACTATCTAAATTCTTAGTCACTAATGAAGTCTTTTGTATGTTCTAACAACAATACACGCTAGAGTAAAAATATTTTGAAAAGACTCTTTACAGACAACAATTCTTAAAAATGATTTGATTTTCAGAATAAAATTTTCATTTCCTTCTTTAATTTTTTTCAAAACTAAAAGAATTCTAAAGTAAAATCTTTAATTTTAACAAAAGATTAAATTTTTCGGTTAGTCTAATTTCATCGTTAACTGTCAACTTGTATTGACATAATTTCGTTAAGATACTTGTAAAGCTGAAGGCTAAACTTGAAACAAAATCAATAAAAATTTCTTATAACCAGTTCGAATTTTATTATTGAAGTACAGTAATACGGTTATTGATATATTTTGTAATTTCTAACTTCGTAGTAAAGAATTTAACTTGCTGAATCTGAAAATAAATTTGGCATTGCCTGAAAACATAATCCTGTTGTAAAGAAAATTTTTTAAAGAAGTTTTTCCATTTTTCTGAATGAATATCAATTCCCCTCAAGACTTGTTTACTCTCAAGAAATTTAATAAGACTAATAAACGTTATATTAGTTTTCGAAGATGAGATTTAGACTTTTNATAAAATATATGATTATAAAACAAGAGATAAGCACCATTTGTTTCTCAGTTACAAAATAAAAATACTTTTTACTGTTTACAATTAATGGAGTTTGTAATGACATTAATCTTAGTTATTATATTTGTAAGAGTAAATTAATTTATTTAAAATGTTAGAAAAAGGAATAAAGACAAAATATTTTTACATATAAACCTTTTACGAAACCCTTTTGTTTTTTCCAGAAAATATTACAATAAAATATGTATATTTATGCACTTAATTGAATATAATTAATAGTTCAATGATCAGAACATTCAGCCTGTTACCATGAGATGAAATTTCAGATCCCTCAAAGACTATACACTTTAGAGTTTACACTTCCATTAAAAAAATTAGGCTGAAATCAATAAAATTTGCAAAAAATTTATGTAAATTTTGCATTCAATATTACATTAGACTTTAAAATACATTAAATGTTATTAACACACTACATTACAATCGATATTTTTTTAGGTAAATAATTAATACCAGAACAAAATCAAACAATATTGTTTATTACAAAAAGATAGAACATGTTAAAAAAATTAAGATTAAAATATTCAGCGAAGAGTCTACTTAAAGCTTCGTTAATCAGTCGGACTAACGAATCTGTGACGAACTGAATCTCAACTCGTTTAGTTTTCATGTCAAATGTAACACACTACTTGATTAGTCCAGCATCCAGTGTCGTATTTGATATGAAAACTATCTATCTTGGAAGCACTGAGACCGTTTGGTCAGTGCTTCACTGACAAAAATAACTTCACTCTATTAAGGTCATCAATACTGTTTTCAGCAGATATAATTACAGATATTCATTCTTAAAAATATCTAAAAATCATTTTAAAAATGCAGAAATAGCTGTTATTTATAATCGAAATTTTCCAGTTGTTTTATCAATAAACAAGTAAGTAATAAAATAAATTTTTCCATTTGAATTTAATATAAATAGGCCTATTATTATTATTTTTATTAAACTTTCAATGGTTAATATTCATTATCTTCAGCTTCAGGACATGTAAACGTAACATATTTGTTCGATTAACACAAACAAATTTCATTTAATAACATTTTAAAAATTAATTTACGAATTAAAAGAAATTACTGCTCGAAACATTAAGAAACAATTTTTCTATGAAAGAAAACAATTAAACAATCGCACTTACATTTTCTAAATTTTATATTTGTCTTGGAAATATTGTTNCTAATTCAAATTTACCTGGGCTCTATGAAGCTATAACGACTGTGTCTAGAGTGAAATCTTTTAGAATAAAATGAAACTAATTGGCAAGAGTTTCTGGCAAACGCATTTTAATTTATTATAAGAAATTTAATAGAATAAAAAGAAAAAATATATTAATTTTACAAAAGTATTTTTATGAAGTTTATTTTGTATGATGCGTTTATAATGTGTAAGAAAGGCATTTAAAAATTGATTTTAAAATATACAGTAGTAATTAGTAAGACCTAAACTAATAAAATATAGAAATATAGGCCTATATATATTTAAGTTTTAAAATCAAAATACACAAAAATTTAAAAATGCTTAAAAACACTATCAATAAGTAATTGGAATTTTATTATTTTATTTCAAATGCCGACAACAGAATTGCATCAGCAATATATTTACAACGTATTTTTATTGTATTATGCAACATACTGTGTTTAAATTTTGTAACGTAACATTTGTTTGTTCATGAATAGACATTTATCGAAACGATTATTTATAAGATAATTTAAAGAATTAATAGTAAAATCCATTCAATACGAAAGTTAAACACAAATTCCATATTTTTTCACGGAATAACCCATCCTTATCGTATCTTTACTTTCCTGGCTGTTACAGACTGTAGGCTGTGTGCAGAGTTCCGGAAAGTACAGCATTCGGTCAAAAATGACCCCCAATATTTTTACATTTTTGGACTCATGGGACCCTGAAACGTCGAGAAATGCATAAAATTGGTTTTTTTCCTATATATATAGAAATTTTCGACGGAAAGCACAGGAGTTATTAACCTCCAAAATGGTAAACAAATTCAAAATGTTTTTGAATTTGTTTACCATTTTGGAGGTTAATAACTCCTGTGCTTTCCGTCGAAAATTTCTGAAATTTTGCAGGGGGGATTTGTGTATTAGGGGAAATATTTATAGAAAATTTCAGGAAAATCGGACAATTTTTTCGGGAGATATTAAGGGAGTGAAAGCCATATCTCAAAAAGGTTCCAAGACATAAATAAATAAATGCACCTGTTTCTAAAAAAAATATTCACTCCCAAAATTAACGTTTTTTGATATTTTTATAATTTTGATAAACCAATTGAGTTCTAACTTTTTCAATATGTTTTGTACGGTATATATTAATAAAATAGTTAACATTTTAAAAATTAATATAAAATAGCTTCTGTCGAGATTTTTTCACAAATAGGCACAACAAGGATGTCCGCTGAGGGAGTAAACGGGACACTTGCTCTCCCTTGGAATCCCCAAAATAAAAATCATCAAAATTATATAATTAAATAGCAATTTATTGACGTAATTATTTGTTTTCAAGGAAATTTTCTGTGTATACCCATGCTATTATACATAATGTCCGAGAAAGTTAACAGAAGTTTAAAACTTTGGAAATATAACTTAGTGAATTTGCATGCTATTTTCATATTTCCACTCAAGGAAAACTATCAAAACAGCATGCAAAATTCGATTTATTTGATCTGTTAATACTCTCAAGGTTTCCAACATCTTATATCTACTAGAACCGGATATACAAGCCCGTCACGACCTTTATAGGATAAACAGTATAACAAAAATCGAATAAAATGATTAATAATGCGTACTTACACGTAAGGATTTATTAATTCTTCAGTAACGTAATTTAAATTGTTCCTGAGAGAACAAAATATACAATTTAGAATTTCATTTTTATAATAAATTACGAAATTATTTTTAAATGTTTACCATCCATCGTAAGCCCATAATCCGCTATAAAATGCAGTAGCTACATCAGAAAATGAAGTTGTAGATCCCTGAAATCCCGCAGCCAAATATTGAGTATGACCTTCAAGTAAAAAGTTTTCACGTTTTATTTTTTAAATCATTAAAAATCATTAAAAATACGACAATAAATTAACATTTTTAATAAAAATCATGCAGTATGATAAATTAGCTGTTAAGTTAAATAAAATATATGATTATAAAACAAGAGATAAGCACCATTTGTTTCTCAGTTACAAAATAAAAATACTTTTTACTGTTTACAATTAATGGAGTTTGTAATGACATTAATCTTAGTTATTATATTTGTAAGAGTAAATTAATTTATTTAAAATGTTAGAAAAAGGAATAAAGACAAAATATTTTTACATATGCATTAAATCATACTTATATGACAAAGGAATTGATCATGTGCAGGCGTACCAATGCATGAACATACTTTATGAAGTCGCTCTGATCAGTGATGCGTTATCCAGCGGGAAAAAAAAGGAAATTGCTTATGGTACCTCACTAACAGGGGACACCAAACCAATCTTTTACAAGAAAATATTTTCCCCAAAAAAATTCCCTCGAAGAAAGGTGTCTGAAGTCAACACTATGGGTCATCCTAATTCAAATTTACCTGGGCTCTATGAAGCTATAACGACTGTGTCTAGAGTGAAATCTTTTAGAATAAAATGAAACTAATTGGCAAGAGTTTCTGGCAAACGCATTTTAATTTATTATAAGAAATTTAATAGAATAAAAAGAAAAAATATATTAATTTTACAAAAGTATTTTTATGAAGTTTATTTTGTATGATGCGTTTATAATGTGTAAGAAAGGCATTTAAAAATTGATTTTAAAATATACAGTAGTAATTAGTAAGACCTAAACTAATAAAATATAGAAATATAGGCCTATATATATTTAAGTTTTAAAATCAAAATACACAAAAATTTAAAAATGCTTAAAAACACTATCAATAAGTAATTGGAATTTTATTATTTTATTTCAAATGCCGACAACAGAATTGCATCAGCAATATATTTACAACGTATTTTTATTGTATTATGCAACATACTGTGTTTAAATTTTGTAACGTAACATTTGTTTGTTCATGAATAGACATTTATCGAAACGATTATTTATAAGATAATTTAAAGAATTAATAGTAAAATCCATTCAATACGAAAGTTAAACACAAATTCCATATTTTTTCACGGAATAACCCATCCTTATCGTATCTTTACTTTCCTGGCTGTTACAGACTGTAGGCTGTGTGCAGAGTTCCGGAAAGTACAGCATTCGGTCAAAAATGACCCCCAATATTTTTACATTTTTGGACTCATGGGACCCTGAAACGTCGAGAAATGCATAAAATTGGTTTTTTTCCTATATATATAGAAATTTTCGACGGAAAGCACAGGAGTTATTAACCTCCAAAATGGTAAACAAATTCAAAATGTTTTTGAATTTGTTTACCATTTTGGAGGTTAATAACTCCTGTGCTTTCCGTCGAAAATTTCTATATATATAGGAAAAAAACCAATTTTATGCATTTCTCGACGTTTCAGGGTNAAATTCTCAATGTGGGATTTGTGTATTAGGGGAAATATTTATAGAAAATTTCAGGAAAATCGGACAATTTTTTCGGGAGATATTAAGGGAGTGAAAGCCATATCTCAAAAAGGTCCCAAGACATAAATAAATAAATGCACCTGTTTCTAAAAAAAATATTCACTCCCAAAATTAACGTTTTTTTGATATTTTTATAATTTTGATAAACCAATTGAGTTCTAACTTTTTCAATATGTTTTGTACGGTATATATTAATAAAATAGTTTTAAGCAATTGATATTTCCCCAACTCCAGGTCCGGGGTAAAATTTTTTTAAAAACTAGTTTTTAATAAAATTCTTTGAGATAAATAGTTTTTTGTGTGTTATTAATCATAATTTTCATCGAAATTAGACCAAAACATCACTATATAGGCCTATTAAACAGTTGGGCGAAGTAACATTTTAAAAATATGATCACCACTTTTTCTTACGAGTGATCATTCGTATTAATAAGTGTACGTACAGTAAACTGAAGAATTAAAAGGTAATGATAGCAATTATTAGGGGTGAAAACAAATAAACAAAGCCTGGAAAGTCCAGCAACAACGTTGACAACCTTTTCATATACGTAATGTATGTACAGTACAGTATAAACAAACAAGAATTATTATTATGTGAGAATTCGGACGCAAGTGTAAATTTTCACACTATACTGCGTCACATCGAAGGTGACTTTCATCGTCCGAAGAAGGACTCCCCTCTTCCCAGGGTATTACTCGATTGCAAGGTAACTACGACGTTTAAGTAAATATCCAATTGGCAGCAACAAACGTGTGATGCTGTATAGAGGATAATTCAAAAGGTCATCAACGAGGGTAAAACGAAATCCCGTGATACCCCATAAGTCCGAGCGACCCGATGGGAAGTCGATCTAAATGACCAAATAAGGTAATGAATTTTTCTAAGACGGTGATAAATCTGGAGAACTGTCAAATTCAAGTAAACACAGCTGTACGCAAGTCCAGCTGGCGATAGCATCAGATTTTCTTCCCCACGAATCCCCTACGGGTTAGGTATAAAAAGAGGTCGAATTTGCTCCTCCGGGCGGACAGCCGAAGAGGATCCCGCCGAAGAACCCCTCCGAGCGAACATCTCCATGCAGAACTCTACAGTCGGAGAGCAACGGAGCGAACACCCTCTACGGACATAGCCAAGCGGACATCAAGGGACATCAGTTCCATACTGCAAAACCGTCCATCGCTCCATATCGCGCCATCCAAGGGAACTTCGATTGGAAACTGCCGATCCCAGTGCGTCCTACCAACGCCCTATACGACGAGATCGCTTCCTACGAGGTAAACCCTTGCCCGAATTTTGTCTCTCTCTCCCCAGCACGTCTCTCTTAGAGAGGTCTCTCTCGATCTTTAGTTTAGGTTAGGACATAGATATAGAATAGATTCCTTTTTATTTACGCGTGTGTTATTTTAGTTTTTTGATATGTGTAATCTCTTATTAGTTATTAAATGTGTTAGTATTGTTTAACTCGTGTAGTTATTTGGACACCTCGTCACGACCTCACGACCCCTCCCCACTCATTTTTGCCCTCCTAAGCCATCCGACAACCGAGAGCGGGTCTTTCCAACCCGTACAGAGTAAGTGGTCATTAGGGATCATCCCAGTGGCCCACTGCTAACTCACAATTATTATACGAGTTTTAAGAATATAAAATACAGTATTTATAATTTAATTCCGAAAATATCTGATATAAACAGAAATGTTTACAGAATATAAATATTTGATTTAGTTTATTTATTTGATGTAAAATTTGGTATTTATAATAGATTATGCAAACAAAAACAACCATTCATCTAAATTACGGTGTATAAATATTTATATAATGTAAAACGAATCTTATACCTTGAGCAATTTTAACTAAACCACCTCCGATGATAATGGCAATCGCTAATAGTTTTGCTGCAGTGAATAAATTTTGCACTCTAGTTGCTAAATTAACACTGTAACAGTTGACAAAAGTGATGATACCTAAATGAAAATAAAACATTTTAATCAGCTATAAAAACACTTTGTATTCATTTATACATTAATTTTTTCTTATAATNTGTCAAAGTTTGTTTTCTCTTGGAGGGTTTTGTTATATTATCTTAGGAATTATTGGGACTACAACAATTGCAAGTATGCCATTTTATAGCTCTCAATCTGTACTATAAATTAAAGAATAGGATTTTTATGTAGCTGCTCATGAAGAGTGAAAATAATTCATTTTATTTATTTATTTTTCTGTCCAATCTTTAAAAACACAGATAAAAGTGCTGAGTATCAAAGAGAAGGAAAAAGAGGAGAAATATGCTAATCTTATGAAAAGGTGCAACATAGTGTGTTCATTTTGCTTCATTTTATGCCCCAAAATATATATCTTCAACTATCCATATAAAAATAGCTATTTTTTTTGGAAAAGTGCTGTACCTTAAAATCCTCTCTCTAGTTAGAACACTTTTAGCCACAATTGCTTCTTTTATTGCTTCCTTGTTCTTAAGAATAGCACACACATTGAATTTGGCATCTTATACACGGCTCAATTTATTGCAAAGAATGAAAGCACACATTTACCACTTTAATGTTTCACAGCAAGTTCCTTTCACACCTCAATAATTGATACAACCACCTTCTTCTTAGGCTTCATTGCTTCCACACACTTCTTGGATGCCATGATTAATAGGTAAGGGTTATATATATACATATATAATAATATTTGGTTATATATATAACCAGCGCTTTTTTGTCATAGAATGCAATGGAACGATGTTCCACCACCTTTTTTTCGATATATTTTAAAAGTTTTACGAAAATTTTTGAAAATTTGATGTTTGGTCCGCATTGAATCACTCTGTTGAGCATAGAAGATAGGCAACAAAATTATTAAGATGGTCCTGGTCCTGGTCCTGCTTGTGTGCCAAATCTTGTGTACAATGCATGTAATATATTTTTAGTAATGAGTTCAGCATTCCACCACTTTTCCCCCCCCAAAAAAAAAGCACTGTATATAACCAAATACACAAATATAAAGCAATAAAAGCACTGAAAACACACAAGCATAATACAAGAAATGCTTTCACAGGTGAGGGTGAGAGTAAGACACAACTTTGGTACATAACAGATGGTGTTTATGTAACACATAGAGTTCTTTTAATTTTAACATTAAAACTCTGGAACATTTGAAGTACCACTGTACTGTACATAGAAATTCTTTCACAAGTCTTTTCACAATATGAAATGTAAAACACAAGTCTTTTACATTTCATATTGTAATTACTGCAAAATAAAATAATGTTATACTTCAAAATATTTATATTCATACTATTTTACATTACATTTTGGTTTTTTTTTATGAATAAATTACACATTTCAATGTATAATAAGTATTCTTAACTTCATATATTTACCATATATTTTATTTATATTATTGTTTCTTTTATTACATAGTTAACAGCATGATTAATATTGAACATATGCTTCAGTTTGATTATTTGCAATATAAAAAAACCTTGTAAATATATGTTTTATATTCTTAAATTTTTTATAATTGCATGTTTCTTTGTTGTTTTTAGTGTTTTTCTTTTATTTTGTATATTGTTGGTTTGGGATTTAACGTTGATACGACGGAAAGGAAATCTGTTGTCCTATTGTAAATAAAATAAAATTAAAAAAATAATAAATTTATTCTCAATAATTTTGAAATTTTTTATTACTTTTTTCATGAAATTATCTAAAAGATGCAATAAAACAATATTAATTCTAATGAACAGATGTTAAATGGAATCAGACAAAAATTATTTAATTATGAACTTTCAAACCCAATTTTTGACAGATCTAGTGAAATAAGAGAAACAATTAAAGATACATAGAAATTACTGTTTTCTTGGAGTAATGTATGTATAAATATTTTATTTTTTTACATTCCAATTTAGATCGAATATACAAAAATAAAGCATTTGGACATTGCATTTTGCTCATTACCAATTTATTTTTTCTATTTCGTGGTTGTAGATTTATAGATCATCCCAGTGACCCCCTGCTAACTCACAATTATTATACGAGTTTTAAGAATATAAAATACAGTATTCATAATTTAATTCCGAAAATATCTGATATAAACAGAAATGTTTACAGAATAAAAATATTTGATTTAGTTTATTTATTTGATGTAAAATTTGGCATTTATAATAGATTATGCAAACAAAAACAACCATTCATCTAAATTACGGTGTATAAATATTTATATAATGTAAAAGATTAATTTTATTATATTTAAGTTATAATATATATCTTTAATATAATAAAACTTTAAATACATTTTTAAAGCGCTTAAATTATTGTAAAACACGAATCAATTTCGTTATATTAAAGTTTAATGTCGTGTTAGCATTGAATATTTTAATGAATCATCCTCTATTTTCTATTTTACAGTTTGGTAAAATCTTTTTCTTTAAATTTCGTAATATATTATACAATTCGTGTAATAAGTTAATTTATTTCTGAAAATTTTCTGCTAATATTTCAACAATAAACAATGCAACTTTAAACCAGTACCTTTTTTATGAAATGTTTTCGCTATTAATAAACACGTGTTATATTTTACAATTAATGTGAAATACTTTCAGATAATATCTACCATTTTTTTAAATTTTTACTTTGCAAAAAAAAGGATTTTTCCCTATATATATGGATGTTAGTGTATGTGTAAGAGGCACGATTTCGTTCACCCATTTTGAATGTTAATAACTCCTGTGTTTTTTGTAAAAAATTTCTGAAATTTTGCAGGGACGTTTGTTTATTATGGGGGTTGATGCTATTAAATTTTGTTGATTAAAGGTCAAGAGGTAAGAAGATAAAGGGGCTCATGACATATCTCGAGTAGGGTCGGACTTAATGACGATTTTACTCATTATTAGCATTTACAATCTTTTTATAAAACCTATCCCTACTTTCAAAATTAAGCTTTTTGCTACATTAAAATAATTAAAAATATAAAAAGGTTTTTAAACAAAATATCATAACAGATGGCGGCACACGCAGTGTTAAATTTTGCCGGGAAAGTTAAGCGACTCATTGCTGGATATTTTTTTTATATCTGTTTTCTAATTTTGCAATTCTTGTATTATTTAATATATGTTTTCTTTAAAATTTTAAACTTAGATATTAAATTTCAGTTTTGAAGTATTGCACGAGATGTTTGAATCATTTTCTTCAATCTTTCCATTTAATAACACCAAAAATTAAAATGAAAAATCTCACAGAATTATGTAATAAATCTGACAAGAAATTTTTTTAAACCTAAAAAATTTAGAATAGTTTATCGTTAATAGTATATCATAATCAAGATGGAGATTTTAATGGTAATTTTATACATTTTTCAAGGTTTTTTTTTTAACTTACCTATTGCAATTGTGGTCACCAATTTAACCAATAAAGGGTTTGGATCACAACCGGTTGAAAGAGGTTCAACTATATATTCTCCCAAACTAAGACAGATGATAGCGAGCATAGAAGGCTTTAGAACAAAGACCGANACGTATTGTATACTGGCACAATGAAGTGACTTTTCTTCAACACTAGGCAAGTTTCAATCTTTATTCAGTTAGTAGTTATCTTTATTCAGTTATTTAGTTATCTAACTGAATAAAGATTGAAACTTGCCTAGTGTTGAAGAAAAGTCACTTCATTGTGCCAGTATACAAAACGAAACATTTCTTAATAAGTCATTTGATATCAATAAAGTTTTAATGGAATTATTTTTATTTCGCAATTAAATGTTGTTTCATTAATACAAGTATAATATCTGTCATTCATTTTATGATAAAGTTAATTTTATTAACGTAAACTTAAAATAAAAGAAAAATTAAAATATTTAATAACTCACATACACAAATGATGCCTATTAATTTCTTGCTAATAACAGAACCAAAACAACCAGGTGAATATAATGCTTGAACTGAATATTCAGCAAAACTCAATGATAAAACAGCTAGAGAAGACGGCTTCAATAGTAGTACACACATCCAACTGTACAGGAATGCAGGTAGAGGACCAGGTAATGGTTTTATATCTTTGAAGCCAGTTAGCAGATAAGCGTACTCACCTCCTGACATTGGAACGAATGTTCCCAGTTCTGCATAACATAATGCACCTAGAATTTTTAATAACTTTAAATTTTCTTTACATATTTTTTACGTTTTAGCCGATGTGATCTCCCTTGATGACCACTTTTGCTTGAACTGATAAAATCTAGTTAAATTAAATAATTTCTGTTTTTGAGATAAATTAAAGTAATCCAAGCTACTTTATACTCAATTAAAAGATCATTTTTAATGTGATTGTTAGTTTGCACCGTAATCATGATTAAAATTATCTTGTAAATACTTTTTATCTAGCATGGTAAATATGAAATATTCATTTATATTCGCTTATTATATTACTGAAGTTTATAATTATCATGTATAATATTTAAATGTACGTCTGTTGTTACGGTCGTTGACACTAGTTAACAGAAGTATTGAGGAAAATAACGAAAACAATATTTTATACAATACCTTGTATTGCAAAGCTTTCTAAATTTAGAACACGAATTTATTTAAACGATGCACAAATTGCAAAATCGGAAGAATTTCGAGAAATTGAATAAGGATTGTAAATAGAAAAGGAAAACAAGATTGCAAGAATTACGAAAATTTCGTGTATAGAATCACAATAAATAAATTATTATGGTATATTGAGGATATCAAAGAGGAAACTATAAAAATGTAATCAAGGTATTGTAAACTGTAAGAAGGTAAATCATATGTATTTAGTATCTGTGATAAACGTAATGTAGTTACAGTTTTTCTATATGTATTCCTAATCAAATTTATTAAATGAAATAATAATGTATGTATAAATATTTTATTTTTTTACATTCCAATTTAGATCGAATATACAAAAATAAAGCATTTGGACATTGCATTTTGCTCGTTACCAATTTATTTTTTCTATTTCGTGGTTGTAGATTTATAGATCATCCCAGTGACCCCCTGCTAACTCACAATTATTATACGAGTTTTAAGAATATAAAATACAGTATTNAAGACTTGTTAACCTGACCTAAATCAATATCCTGTTAACAACAATTAATCTCTTCCCTTTATAAAACTTTTCGACTCTTATAATATCCTCACTCTCTTTTACTTTTTAAATCTTCAATATTTTAATAATTAAGAATTTTTTTGCTTTATAAAAAATTTTATAACATCTTTATACTATTTATAAATATTAAAAATCGTTTGATTATATTTTTTAAAACGTCAAAAATCGGTTTAAAAATTAAATTGAAATAGTATACAAAGAAATAATTAAATAGAAAATATTTCTGTAAAGTTATTTTTAAAGTTGCTTTTTAATTTATGATCTTAAATTAATATTAAAGTAATTAAAACCAATATGGAGCTATAAATAAGTAGGAGAATACGATATTAGAATATGAACTTAATACAAATATAAAGGTTTTATGAAGTAATTTCATTTCCAACTGTTGCATTAGATATATTTTCTATTAAAATTAATTTCTTACAAAATTAAATTATAAAAAAAGGTATAATTTTTAATATATAAAAATAATATTCGATTTTCACTCTTAAATTACCATCATATATTAAAATTAATTCTATTTTTAAATTTTTCTCAAGAAAATGCGAAAGGAGCAACGTAAAAACTCTCTCATTTATTTAATTCGCCTACATAAATAAAGTTTTTTTTTTATTTAAAAAAAATAAATGTAATTAATTTAATCAGGAAGTAATATGAAAAGTAAGATATAAGAAATCGATTTAAAATTTAGTCCTTGCATGAATTTATATCCATCATTTATAAAAGAGGATATTAAAGCTACGACCTTTCTATTGCATCAGCCATTTGTTACAATAAGCAAAATACCAATTTCCCATCGGACAATTATCTTTAAGATTAAAATATGTTTGGTGATTTTAAATCAAATATATTTAAAAATATACATCTATATATTATAAAATTTTAATAAATATGTTTTAAGAACGTCGTAAATATTTAAACACGTCCTCAGATCTAAAATCCTTTTTGTTTTGCTATGAGAATAAATAATAATAATAAAAAAAACCTAACAAATTCATCAGATTAAATTAATGTTTTTCTGTTTGCATATAAATATCTTATGGAACGAATAAAATAATTTTAATTACAGATAAAAAGCCCTTAAAATAATTCTCCTGTTTATACGCAACAGAAAACGTATTTATAAAATGATGAATGAAGACGGTAAGGACAGTTTAAAAAATTAAAAAAAAACTATAAAAAATAATGGTAAATACTTACAAGACGAATAGGATTTATTTTCTAAAGGCATCCTTAAAAATTTAACTATTTTTAAAATTAAAATGAACAGCCTCTGTTAAATTCCGTGTCGAATCCCCAGCTGCAATTTCCTTTCTCACTAACACGTGTTGTGGAGTGTGCATCCCGTCATTCATAGTTCGTGACGTATCTCTCACCACGTTCTTATTTATTATATCTTACATCAACTCAAGAAGAAAATTCTACCATTTTCACTGTTATAGAATAGTTGAACATTCTAAACTGGAATTGCTGACTGTAGAGAATGTCAAATCACATCATTGTAGCCGATCAAAAGTCTCTGGTCAGCAAGTTTAAAGAAACTAGAGAATTTTATATTGCAAATTTTAATAGGCTAAAGAGTCTGTCTAATTTTCAGATTGAGAAATATGTTCTCAATAAAAAAGATAAGACTTTTTTAAAATTAAATTTAAAGTGAAAATTATTAAGAATAAGCTATCAAACTTTGTGAATATTTATAATTATAAATTTACAAATGGTCAACTTGTCTTGAACTCTTCATATTTGAATTTTTGCTAGACAAATTCAAATATGCAATGTATTATAGAGAACGAAGTTAGTGTTTTATGCTTTATAATAAATATATAAAGTTATTATTAGTAAATTAGCCGTTATGCTAATGGAAAGTAGTTATAAAAATTTATTTAAAAAACAATTTTTATTAAACAATAAAACATTTATTCTATTACCTAAAAGTGAAAGCAAACCGCAAGCGCCCCATATCACAAGACTCAATCCTACGGAACCTGACCTCAATAAAACTCCTTTAGGAGAGACAAAGATTCCGGATCCTGTAATATAAAATTATTATTTAAAAGCTGCTTTTTATTTTAAAAAAAACGTTAAATTTCGTTAATAAGTACCAATCATAGTTCCAACAATAAGGGCAACTCCACTAACTAATCCCACTCTTCGTTTCAAATGTATACCTTCACCAGATATAGGTTCATCTTGTTCGTTCGTACTGGCAGCAACTTTTAAAGGTAATTCAGACAAACCACTTGAAGCAGATTGCGAGGTCGGAAATCGTGGTACGATGTGATTGTTCTCTATGTGAGCCACTGCAATAAAACAAAGATGATAAATAGCTGATCAAAGATCAAACATGATCGATATCTGATCAGAAATTAAACCTGATCGATATAAATCATTAACCAAAGCACCTACGAGTGAGAAGACTTGTTAACCTGACCTAAATCATTTTCTTCAATCTTTCCATTTAATAACACCAAAAATTAAAATGAAAAATCTCACAGAATTATGTAATAAATCTGACAAGAAATTTTTTTAAACCTAAAAAATTTAGAATAGTTTATCGTTAATAGTATATCATAATTAAGATGGAGATTTTAATGGTAATTTTATACATTTTTCAAGGTTTTTTTTTTAACTTACCTATTGCAATTGTGGTCACCAATTTAACCAATAAAGGGTTTGGATCACAACCGGTTGAAAGAGGTTCAACTATATATTCTCCCAAACTAAGACAGATGATAGCGAGCATAGAAGGCTTTAGAACAAAGACCGATACCCAAGAGAAAAGAAAAGCAGAGAAAGGTCCAAAAGCATCCAGAAGGTAAGAATATTCAGCACCTGATTTTGTTATCATAGTACCTAATTCACCATAGCAAAGAGCACCTGAAGATGAAATTAGAAAAGAATATAGTAGAAAAAAAATTANAAATTTTTAAAAAAATATCAACAAATTAATTCAAGATTAGAATTTATTTGAAAAAAAATTTAAAAATAATTAACATTGTCATTATTTTTGTAGCTTAATCACGTCACTTATACTGAATTTCTCAAATAACATTAACAATTACATGAATTATTATTAGCATGTAATGTAAACTAATGTATTTACACATCTCGTACAGGTCTGTTACGCCTAGTAACTTATTTGTTTCCAACATAAATTTTTAAAGTTATTAACATTTAATTTTATGCTATTATTATCTTATACACTGTTATAAAATTAATTGAATAAATGTTATTTAATTTGAACAAGAATCAACTTAACGAGTTAATTATTTAAGTGAAATAATGAAGCAGTTAAATAAAAAAATGAAGAAGCTTTTAAAATAAAATTAAATCCTTAACACATTTTTATGACAGAATTTTAAATAAATAAATAAATATATAATGGTTACAAAACGATAAATATTTACAAACGTATAAATCTAAGACAAAATAAACATTTAAAAAAAATATATTAAATATTATAGGTTATATTTTAACTGAAATACCTTAAAACTTAATGTTTATGTTAAACGTTAAATTAATGTTAATATCAGTTAATAAATAAAGCTAATTTACATCAATATACTGTATATAATCAACTATACGTTTATTATTTACATCAATATTCATATTAGTAAATTCAGTACAGATAGAATAATGTTTATAATGAAAATCTTTACGGATGCTAGAAATGTGTTGTAAACCCGATTATGGAGTAAACAAATATAGATATATATATAAAGAGAAAGGATTCGAGTTATTAAATGCTTAACTATAAACAGCTTTATAGTACTTACTTTTACATTTGGTAGCAAAAAGATGTTTAAAGTGAGGTAACTTTCCCATGTCTACAGAGGAGAAAGATGCAAGGATTTGGCACTAGTCCAAATAATCGATTTGTTTCCATCCACACGGCCAGACTAATCAATAAACCATCCCGTCCTACATTGTTGTGCTATTCTTTTTACGTGCTTTTAAAACAATTTTCTTAACAGAAATTGCCTCTATTAAATATTCTATTATATTTTAATAAAGAATTCCAATTATATAAATTAATATCATTTTATATTTGTTAATAAGTTTGAAAGACACGTCACTGGCGACGTCACTGTTTTTATTACCTGATGCTTCTCACGATGAAAGTTTTTATTTATTCATACGTAAAACAATTAAGGTAATTCTACTTAACCTCAGTATATGTAATCTAAACGACTGTTTGTATTCAATATTGTAGAAAAAAACAATAAATATAAGTTATATTGTATAACATTAGATATTGAGAACTTTTTATGGGAAATGTATTCCATTTTATTAAAGAAAAATCTAAATTACCTAATTTACTAAGTTTAAGTTAGAATGTACAAAAAAGATTACATTTAGAATAAATAAAAATAACAGTTTTTCAAGAACAGTTTACGTTTTTAAACATTAAAACACTGTTCAGATTCAAGGAGTATTTAATTAAGATTTACAAAAAACAAATTAATTATAGGTTCACATTTAACGAAACAATAGAATATTGTAATATAGTTATTAATATCCGATAAAAATATATTGTATTCGTTAAGAAAACGAGATAAGTTTTGTTTATAGAAATCTAGAACAGATCTACAAAGAACAGGGAAGTTATGCAGCAGACAAGATAAAGAAATAATACAATACTCTAACGTTATCCAGCCTGTAAAAGACATTCCATTTTAACTGTGGGAAAGAAATTACACAATAAAAATTCTTTTCCAGATTATTTGATTTGGTCGAAAGTGAAAGATAAATTTATAAAACACAAATAATGCTGAAAGACTATATACATCTGTACCAAATTGTATTTACAATTTAAAAGTTCGTAACAATCTTTTAAATATAAAAATTAAATACTTTCGAACAATAAGCTACATCAATTATCTTTAGTTAAATTTTTCTTTCATTTTTGAAACTACAAAGAGAATGGACTGATTAATAAAATTTAAAAAAGACCTGAGGCAAGTATGTTAATAATGATTAACAGATTTTAGTATTTTCTATTATTTATAATTTGAATTAAAGTAGTCCTGTTTTATTTTCATATACAGATTAATTATTAGAAGCTTTTCAAATGCATAATAATGTTATCGGGGGAAGATATAAATATCTACAGTCAAACCTCGATATAGTATCCTTCCAAATAGCGCCAATGAAAAATGATGGTGTTAAACAGTTGCTTACTATTATTATTAGGGAGTAGAGTGTACTCAAGGGTCTAGGCTGAAGAAAGGAAGAGATTGAGGGGATGAGAAAGAGGATAAGAGGAGAAACAGTCTCAGTAGGATACAAATTTACAAATGAGAGACTTAAAAAATTTGAAATTTAAATTTGAATAATTATACATATTCTCATTTTTTAAGGACACAAAACGATGATTTCTGTATTTTCTAATTAATTAATTAATCAATCTAATTATCATTATTAAATTCAATAATTTATTTCGTTTAACTATAAATTTCATAAATCAATTTGTTCATTCGGTACATCATTAAAATACGAACCGATTTTCATAGAATTTGTAGAATTCATTCACTTAACTGTTTCCACTTCACTATTTTAGAATTTGAATAAATTATATATATAAATTTATACTTTTTCATGTTAAATAAGCAGAAAAAACTAATTTAATTACAATTACCTAACGATATCAATCATGCAAATACATTCTGGATAAGTAATAGAAATTTCTAAAGTAATTATTATGGCATTTTTTTAAACAATAAGGCAAAATAAAAAAAAACGGGAAAGAAATTGTAAAAACTTCTTTGACGAGAATATGAAATTGTTACTGTAATGAAACAATTCACGAAATGAAAACATAACAGCAAAAAATTTAATTTAATTCCCGAAATTGGAAACATTAAAGGTTTTTCTTACTAATGTTTTTTCCCTCTCTCATAATTTTTTTATGGCCCAACATTGCAAACACAATATTTACACTAATCTTTGAAAAACCCGTTCAAAAAATTATTTCAATTGTCAATAAAGAGATATAAATAATATATTTTGTTCTAAATTAACGTACAAATTTCAAAAATAATGAACATTTTTTAGTGATTCTAGTGTCTTTTAACCTTATCCTAAAATACATTTTAATCTTAAATAACTTAAGACAACCTGCAATTATAACATTAGATCCATTTCAAATACCAAGAAAAGTGTTTTTGAAAATTTTGGTCACCTAAAGCAGTGGTTCTTAACCTTTTTATACTCGCGGCCCACAAATATTTCATAATTTTTTTGTGACCCCCATTTTTTTAAATAATAATTTAAAAATATCTGTCAAATTATCTATAATAAATTGATTTTTTTATTATTGTTTTATTTTTAAAATTCCAAGCATTAATATTTCTTAGAATTAGTTTGGAATAAAATAAGTAAATATTGCGGTGTAAGTAGCATATTTGCATTTATTTCTTCTGTACTAAGAAAGTTGTATGTAGGAAGAAATAAGAAATAAAGTTTTCGTATTTAGTGTTTTTTATTTACAATAGAGCGTCGATTATCCGAAACGTCAATTATCTGAAAGAATTCCAGTCGGCAAATTTAAATTTTCGCCAGTGATGTGGCGCTGCAATCTTTGGCTATATCTTGGGCTACTCAAATATTTTACGTTTTTGATACTAAATTAACTTCTGAATTTTAATTTTTTATTGTTTTTATATTTTTCAATATATTTATTTTGTTTGTACAAAATAAAAAAATAATTTTTAACGATACAATAGTCTTCGTTAGGCTTAACATCGACGAAAATTCAACGCGAAGCGACATGCAACGGAGAAAAATGTCAAGATGGAATAAATTAATATATTTTTTCGTACATAATCGGTTATCCAAAACATCGATCTTCCGAACAACACCAGTCCCCAATTGATTCGGATAATCGACGCTCTACTGTATTTCTTATTTCACTTTTCAATACGATATTCGGTTATACATCAATTTTTGACAAGACTATGTCTTGTTTATAAAATCATACTGCCGTTTTATGTTACCAACTTAGAGGTATGAAGGAGAGTACATGTCGAGAGTTGATATTTGGTACAGAGTATTAGGTGCCCAAATTATTTGCGCATAAAAATATCCAGACTCGTAGGTAGTCGGGGGACCGACAAAGATCCATTTATTAATTTTTTTAACGTAGAATAATCTATTAAATTTCATTTTTTAAATAAAATTAACTACTTACTTTATGATCTTAATTTCCGAAATGTATCAATCTTGTAATAACTGGCAAAAATTCTAAACATTTCGACCGTAAACTTAACGTTTATAATAAAATAAATAAATAAATTTTACCTTCTCTTTCTAAAAACATTATTTTGAATTTTAAGAATGGATTAATTTAATTTCTCTGAAATAAATTCGAGTATCTTCGTTTTGGATGCTTATAGATTATGGCAAAATAAAATACAAAATGGCGACCCTCTTCTACAAATTCAGGCAAAACAGCCACCTCATCCCACCGAAGTCGGGTGTGGGAGAGTACCACCCACAGTCATTCTAAGAAGTGAACTCTGATCTTAGGCCCGAATACGTAGTTTCTTCTATGTTAAATAAAATTTCTAATCTAATTTTGTAAATTTGGGAGTGCTTCAAATATGACATTAATTCGTAATTAACAGGGGGGTCGTTACAAGTGGGTTTTTAACATTATCTAGTATAGTAAAATCGTGGAACCGATAAAAATTTGACGTTATATTAGGGTTGTCGTTAGATCCGACGACGTTATAATCAGGTTAAACAGTATATTGTTTATGCAAAATAAAAAATAATTTCAGACGATAAAATAGCCACGATTATTTTTTCAAAAACGGGAAATTTTCGTTACGCATCGACAAAAATTCAACCCGGGCCGACACGCAACAGATAGAAATTTCGAAATTGGATAGGTTAATTTCATCGAAAATGCATGTGGTCGGCGAAGTTTGAACGATTGCGCCCAAAAGCAGCGATACCAAAGAAGATTGGAGAATGAGAACGAGACTCGCCTTGAGCGTCAAAGTGATTCCGCTTAGTAATGAGTCTCCGAGACATAGTCTTGTCCCAAATACGGTTTTGCCGTTTCACTTGTCTTTTTATTATATTCTAAAGGAAATTTTGCATAATTTGGCGGCCCCCGGCAAACTTCTTATGGACCCCAGGAGGCCGCGGCCCCCCTGTTAAGAAACACTGACCTAAAAGACCTCGATAAGATAGCTTTTCTTATCACTCACAACGTAGATAATTCTCGAGATTGCTACTTTCTTTTAAGAAAATACAAAATGCCTTGAATATTTTAAGATAAGTAAACATATTATCTTAGTTAATAGAATTTAATTCGTGTTTATTTTAATTATTACTTTAATATTTATTAGATTTATTAAAATTGAAAAATAAATCTAGAAAGTCGATATCATCTAACTAAATTTTTCTTGTAAATCTTCGATTGTATATACAGTAGAGCGTCGATTTTCCGAATCAATTGGGGACTGGGGTTGTTTGTATAAGTGATTTTTCGGATAACCGATTTATGTTTGAAAAAATAGTTTAACGTATCCGATGTTGAAATTTTTCTCCGTTGCGTGTCGCTTCGCGTTGAATTTTCGTCGATGTTAAGCCTAACAAAGACTATTGTATCTATAAATATCAACAACTCATAGCCCGAGTAGTAAATACATCACCAAACGATCGCCTAAATATCGGGCTATAATATGGCTAATTAAATGATTGGAATAAAGTAATTTGACACTAGAGGTAGACGTTAGGCGCCATCTCTTAATTAAATTAATAATTAAAATTAAATAAATAAATCAATAAATAAATTTAGAATCTTCTGGAATAAAAGAACTGGCCCGGGGCGGGACTCGAACCCGCAGCCTCCGCTTGCCGTGCGGCGCGCTTACCAGTTACGCTACCCAGACCCTCGAGCTAGTCTTCGCTTCCAGAAGTATATTAGATTTAGATATAACCTTACTTGGTTAAATACATCACTGACTGGGGACGACTCCTTCGCCCACGGCCATAGCGGCACTCAGCCAGCTAACGCAACACCCGGCGAGGTATATATATATATATAAA